>NC_034409.1:74590893-74608347 GCF_002078875.1 Numida meleagris
AAACAGCAATCTGGTTTAACCTCACTAACTGTTATGTGTGTAGAGGCCCGGGGGATAGGAAGATTGGCCGTGGATAGCCTTCCTGGTGCAACCCAAATGGTGGGTTAGCAAATTGAGCACAGTTCATGAGGGAACAGAGTTCTGGACTGAGGACAGCGATCCCTGGAGCCTTTGTTTTCCTGGGAAGGGTATCTACTTCCCTAATCAGACAAGAGAAAATGGAATGCAGATGAGAAAAACTGTTTGTGAATGGACATTATCTCTAGGATAAGACTGTTACAATTGTCATAGATATCAAGAAAGGTGATGTCTTCTGGCCTAATACCTAAACCTAAGGTTATATTACCAAAAGAGACCTTGTGAAGGTTGTGTGATTCATCTATAAGTCAAAGGACCAACTGAAGTACTAAGACCTGAACAGTAGGCTTCGAACCAATGTTGGCCTCGAGATGATCTCACAACCTGGCATTATGTATCATCAGTTTCCAATCATTAACAAAATATGTATGATCATTAGCAAAATATGTCTCTTGGGCAAAACATCTCATTAGGAAGAGATGTAGCTTAGATACAGCATTATAAGAATGTATTAACCTTTCCTTGTTTAGAAGCATAGTGTCAAGGCCTACTAGTACACAAACTTTCTTGGTTCCTCCTTGAGCCCTGGTCAGGCTTGAGGTGGAATCCAAAGGGAAAACAAAACCAGATGTTTCCATTTAATTGTCACTCAAGCTTGTTTATTCAACAATATAAATGCTGGGCCCTCTTGCAGTGAAGTTGGAGTCCTCACCTATGAGTGAACACACTCCCAGCTGCTGGGAAAAGCTCTCCAAATCTTCGCTGCAACTGGGGCTCCCCAGCAGCTGTGGATCTGGATGATGGTAAAGTATTAGGGCAATTGGTGGTGTATCTTTTTTAATCACTATCCTCATGTAGTAATGGTTAGGTGCATTGCCTTGTTCTGTTTTATTCTTGCTGTATCATTTCACTTATTATCTCATTGTTTTACACTTAAGTAAAGATAAACGCACTTCTTTAACTTGATGTCTGGTACCTTTGTACTGACCTCGTCCACTGGCCAAACAATTTCACACATGTGAAGGTGCCATCAAGGAAGTATTTGTGCTCAATAAATTGTTAAAATTTTCATACACAGCTGAGTATTGGTGTATTTTTGCTTTTGAATGCCTAAACTGCCAAACTAGGATTTAATTTCCTCCTTCAGAAAATAACTTCAGAAATACTCAACACTGAGGTCCCTGCAGAAAAAATAATCTGAAATTAGGGCATAGATGTGAGCGAAACTACATACCTTCACTTGCACAGAAACACAGTCCCATACATGGAAATGCACATGCCATTCTTGCAGAGTGGGCAAATGCAGAGAACCTAAATGAGTGTACACAGAGTCCCCAAAACAGAGAGAAAAGAACTTATTCTAATTCATGACTTTGGTATACTTTTACTAGACTCCAGCACAACATTTCAGTGAGAATACTTACATTATGTTGAAGTCACTAACAGATGTAGATGGGATACTCACCTGTGGCACTGCTGCCTTCTATCTCATGTGTCTTTTAACCTTCTAACCTAACAATTGACAAGAACCCTACTGGGAGCTCAGTTTCAGCCTTCTAGTACAAAATACAAGGATAACTCAAAAATGAAAATGAGAAAATCACTGAGTAGTCAATAAAGGAAAATTTCCTTCAGACAAGGCCCTTTAATCTGCTAGCCTAATAAATTCATCTGGTTATTCAGGCTGGGACGCAGAATCTCTCTTTCTTCCTGATATACTTCATACAGAACAATCTAAAGCAACACTTCACACTTGTGTGTAAAGTACAGAATACAGATTTGGGATTAGCCACATTCCTACCTTCCTCTGTGTCCTCTGTGAAGCTACATAGTATACTATTTATGATTTTTAAGCACAGAAAGTTATTTGTCCATCCATTCCTTCTTGGGAGGTAACCTGTTTTTTTTTACCTTAGCATTTACTTCAGTTAGTCAGATTTAAACGAATAAAGTCAAAAGACCTTTACAAGGTCCCTTACGTAAAAAATTACTTCCAGGAGACGTCACTTAATATCTAGCCTGAACATGTTCATTTTTACTTGACTGCCTCCCACAATCTTAATTATCTCTCATATCTGAACGGTTTTTCCACTTTCTTCAAACATCCATTCTTTTTAATCTCCTTCCTGTTCTCTGTCCGTACAATTTCTTTGAAGTTTTGAATCCAAGGAGCTCCCAGAATCTGACCTGAAATATGTAGGTGACAATCTCTTCTGAGTGCCATGTAAAAAATTTTCTCCACAGTGAAAGTTTTCCCTGTGGAGAGCTGCCGCCAAACACCACTGCTACCTTTTGCTCTGGCAGTCTGGACCTCCTTGATCTGTAATTTTTCCAGTGTCACGAACCTCAGGCGTGCATATCCCATGTCACTTCTTCAGTTATTTCTGGCAAGGCCTGCAGGAGAAATCAAAGGTTTGGTTGTTCCCACAGGAGAAATAGACATAAGATTCTGGTTGAGATTAAATGAATCGTCAGTGACACTGGGATTCGAGAGAATCATTCACACAGAAGTCAGACTTTTTTTTTCTTTTAAAGGATTAAAAGGTTCCTTATTTTAAAGGATTGCGTGACACAGAGATGCCAGAGGTTGTTTTACACTCAGCAGAAGCTTCTAAAACAGTCTCAGAATAGTATTTAACTCTCATGTATATGCATAGAAATCACCAGTTCTCAATTCCCTGAACAAATGCATAGTTACCCAGTTTGGAGAATAAATCCATTCTCTGGAAATAAAAAGAAGGAAGAGGTGAAGAGGAACTGACGTTACTTTTAGATTATGTCTAAACAACTCCTTGATGTGTTTCAGCAGCAGGGACTAGCTCAGGCCCAGCAGCAATCTAGGCACAGTTACACGTGACATGTGATAATTTCCTCCTTCTAGCAAGAACGATTAATGGAGCAGAACAGCATATCATTGTGCTAAGGCTACCACTGCATCCAAGGCAGAGTCACTTGTCAGATTGAGAGTCTGCTCCATGTACTCTCCAGCTTCACATGCATGGATGTGTGGTGGAGAAACTTCACTAGTTTCTGATTTATTGTATATGGCACTACTGCATGCAGCCCAAGTACTACTGGTCTCACCATCTGTGTGTGAATCTCTGGGACAAAAGGAGAGCACCAACTAGCATAGAGTCCCAGACTTAGAGTGGAAAAAATGAGCACAGCAACTTAGGCTCCCTCATCTGGGTGAACACAAATAGACAAATAAATGCTAATTTCCAGGAGTGTCTTGCTTTTTCTTCAGTAAGGTGATGCTTGCCGAATCTTCTGTCATACCTTCTGACAACAACTCTTATGTAATTGGTGGAAAGAGCATGAAATGTGGAAGTGTTCCGCTTCTTTGCACATAGTTCATTCAATAAAGATCTGTTTTTGCTTTGCAAGCAACAGAAAATTTCAGATCTGCCAAGCCACTCTCCATCATATTTGAAAAGTCGTAGCTCTCCAGTGAGGTCTTGGGTGACTGGAAAAAGGGTCATGACACTCCCATTTACAAGAAAGGGTGCAAGAAGGACCTGGGGAACTACAAGCCAGCGAGTCTCACCTCTGTGCCTGGGAAGATCATGGAACAGATCCTCCTGGATGACATGCTAGATCACATGAGGAATGAGCATGTGATCCGAGACAGCCAGCATGGCTTCACCAGGGGAACGTCATACCTAACCAATTTGGTGGCTTTCTATGATGGAGTGACAGCATTGGTGGAGAAAGGGAAGGCGACCCATGTCATTTACCTGGGCTTGTGCAAGGCCTCTGACATGGTCCCCCACCACATCCTTATCTCCAAATTGGAGAGATGTGGATTCAACAGGTGGGCCACCTAGTGGAAAAGGAACTGGTTGAAAGGCTGCAGACAAAGGGTGGTGATCAATGGTTCTATGTCCAGGTGGAGGCTGGCAACGAGCAGTGTACCCCAGGGGTCTTGGGACTGGTGCTCTTTAACATCTTTATCAGTGACATCCATGATGGAATTGAGTGCACCCTCAGCAAGTTTGCTGATGACACCAAGCTAAGTAGTGCAGTTGATACAGCAGAAGGAAGGGATGCCATTCAGAGGGACCTCAACGGACTCAAAAGGTGGGCCTGGGTGAATCTAATGAGGTTCAACACAGCAAAGTGCAAGGTTTTGCACTTGGGCCAGAGGAATCCCAGGCACGTATACGGACTGGGAGGAACAATCCTTGAGAGTAGCCCTGCAGAGAAGGACCTGGGAGTTCTGGTGGATGAAAACCTTAACATGAGGCAGCAGCGTGCTCTTGCAGCTCAGAAAGCAAATGGGATCCTGGGCTCTATCAGAAGAGGGGTGGGCAGCAAGGAGAGGGAGGTGATTGTCCCTCTCTACTCTGCTCTAGTGAGGCCCCATCTGGAGTACTTCATCCAGGTCTGGGGCCCCCAATACAAGAAAGACGGGGAGCTCTTGGAGAGGGTCCAGAGGAGGACCACAAAGATGATCAGAGCACCTCACCTGTGAAGACAGGCTGAGGGAGCTGGGCTTGTTCAGCCTGGAGAAGAGAAGGCTGCGGGGTGACCTCACTGCAGCCTTCCAGTACCTAAAGGGAGCCTACAAACAGGAAAGGAGTCAACTCTTTACAAGGGTAGATAATGGCAGGACAAGGGGAAATGGTTTTAAGTTGAAGGAGGGAAGATTTAGGTTGGATATCAGGGCGAAGTTCTTTACCAAGAGAGTGGTGAGGTGCTGGAACAGGCTGCCCAGAGAGGTTGTGGATGCCCCGTCCCTGGAGGTGTTCAAGGCCAGGTTGGATGGGGCTCTGGGCAGCCTGGTCTAGTATTACATATGCAGGTTGGTGCCCCTGCCTGCGGCAAGGGAGTCGGAACTTGATGATCCTTGAGGTCCCCTCCAACCCAAGCCACTCTATGATTCTATGAAATTATCATTATTCATCATAAAATATAAAAAAATCTTCATAATGACTTGCCACACCTGCAAAAGTACCAGGGAGGCCTTGCAAGTCCCAAATGGGTTCTATATTTTACATTTCTAAATGCCTCCGGGGAAGTATTTGATATGACTAATCAAGTTGGCTTTAATGGAATACTTCTTGGAAGAGTAAGCAGCAATTTCTCAACAAACTCTGAGAGCAGTACAGTGGCATGTTTTCAGTGCTTTAAGTTTTACTCCCAGTTAAGATCAAACTACCTAATAAATAAAATAACAGCCTTGACATCAACCCCTTGATATAACCAGAACATGGTAGCTGAGAGAAGACACAAGCATATTCTGCCCACACTCAAATATGCTTTGACTGGTATCGAAGGAAGGATAATGGAAATCACATTGCTTACTGTGGCGTGGTCTCTTAGATTTTAAACAATGGTCAAGAACAGTGAAAAGTCAATGATGGGATATTTTTGTTTGTTTTAGCAATTCTGTGGGAGTCTGATCACATTTTTAAAACCTTTTGAAAGGCAGTATGGGAAAATATAAAGAGAAAATTTACTTCAATATAAAATAAAGACAAAATAGAGAGATAACTGAGGCAAAATAACAAGAGACAGTGAAGAAATTTAAATCATTGTTGGATGACAGGCCAGCAGGGCAGCAGATAGATTACTGAAAACACAGTATTAATGGCAATGCCATATAAATAGAAACAGAATGATCAGTAAAACTTAACAAGAATGAGTTTTGGTGTGCTTTTGGAGGGGTCACTAAATACTGCGCTGATACTGTTTCTTTGGAATTACTTAATCATTTTATCTGATATTTTTTCAATTTTATTTTTCTAGCATTTGAAGCTCTGAATGTCAGCTAAAGAACAAGTGATAATCTATTAAATTATGAAAAAAATCCCCTGAAAAACATGGATAATTTGCGCTTCTTTTCTACATGGAATCCTGCCAGTTTTAAAGGCTGTACATAAAAGAAAAGCTATTTTACATTTTTTGGGGGTTTTTCTTTTAAAATTCATAGAATCATAGAAACATTAAATTGTTTGAGTTGAAAAAGACCTAAAAGATCATCCGTCTCCAACTTCTCTTCTATGGGCAGGAATATCTTCTACTAGAATTCCCATAATACACAGAAGAATTTAAGGAGAAAGAGAAAAAAGAATATTATCTATATGTCACATAAATACAAAACCAATCACTCATGCTTCTGTTTCTTATTTATCTACCAAAACACAGAAACCTTTCAGTATCAGACTAGTTTTAAAACAAAAGTAATGAGAAAGGGAGACAGAAATAAAAAAAGAAAACCCAACTCATGCTAAAGCATGTTTACACTGCATCACTACTTTTATAATTAGAGAATGGTAAATGGTTTTTAGCCTGCCTTGTGAGAATACATAACATTCATGAATCCATTGGTTCTGCTCTGCAACCCTAAAATGCATCAACAAGGCTAATGATTCACTAGTTTAATGTGATTGCAACACTGAGCAATATGTCTCTGTAGATGCTATCCTGCCCTTAACATACACACCAGTCCCAGGCAGTTTCCAAATACAAATCGTAACACATTATTATTGAGCATTTCTTCTGTCTTAGCTATTCAAAAGAGAAAGAGAAAGTGAGCACAATTATAAAATAGTATTATGCTGAGTAGTGATGAGAAGTAACAGAAATGCAAAGCAGTTCTATAAATGAAAGAAAATTAATGTGTTGGTGAACTGAATGTTCTAATTAGCTTTTTTCTAATTACTGGAGATATGCATAGTAGCCATGATAGGAGAATCAGCATGTATTCCCTGCCATGTGAAGCATGTGGGGGGATTTGACTGGCCGTGCAGAATATTCAGGACTGGGACCTGTGTGAGAGGAGTGAGCAGACTGGTAGTTCCAGGACTGGCATAGCAGGAGGCAACCAGGTAAGAGGGCTGGTGGCAGAGCCTCAAAATTGAAGATACAGTAGGCACTGTATATGTGCGTACCTATATCTTTCAGTAGATAATTACTTACTATATTGCAAACACTTTCAGTGGGAACATCCCACTTGTAACTTACTCTAGACATTGATCACATGCCCAATTTCAACAGATTGAACCTACAGAAGTAGGACAACATGAGTGCAGGGGCAGAAAAAGTCCTGGAGGAGGGAGAAGAATCTGACCTCCGTGTAAACAGATCAGTAACATGACCTTCAACCCACTCACCCTCAGGGTAGGGGCGGGGAAAAGAATAATTTGGAATGAACAAACTCAGCCCCTTTCTGCTCATAGAAGGGCAGGGTCAGGTCTGCAGAGATCTCTTGATGCCCTTTACTGAGCTAGTTCAACTTCTAAAGAACAAACACGTGGCCACCACTTTTCTCCTGATCTAACTGGAAGGTATTAGAAATCCCTTCAAAAGAGGGAAAGAAACATACTAAGAGAATAACCAAAGGAGACAGGCAGGAACAAATAGGAGCTGTCAGTGACAAAGAGCAAAAAGAGGGAAGCTAAAACCTCAAGGGCAGAGACCAGGGACAGACTGAGAGGCAGACAGAAAGAACTGGATTGGGAAGAAGATATGGGATTCAACAAAGAAGAAGGAATCTGCTCCTTCTCCTAATCAGTGGACTGGAGAAGATGAACAGAAGCTGGGAAGGAGAAAAAGATAGCGAGTAGCTTGAGACAGCAAAAGGCCACAGATCCACCCCGTGGGGATGCATAACTCAGTCATTATCTGCTTTGTTTTAGGATGTTTCTTATGGGTAAGTCACATCAAGTTCTTTTTAACATGGTCTGTATTGTGGAGTTATGTGGGAAAGCTGAAGGAGTGTTAGCAGTTGATGATAACAACAATTTCTGTGATTCTAGAAAGAGTTGGGTATAGCAAAGGTAGGCATGGAGAAGAGAATACTTGCTGCAATTCCAGGGATGGTATCACAGAAATCAGGGTACCAAGGCAGAAGAATGAGAAGGGTAGGAGTGTAATATGTAGCAGGAGTTTTTAGGGCTCCAACTGTTGGAGCACTGAGAAAGATTTATATCTGTAGCATGACATAGTTTTTGATGGGCAAAGGAAAAGCTGTTATCAGTGTAAAGGCAAGTTGAGGTCTTCACTGGGAACAATGTTGAATAGGATTTCATTGACTATGTGAAGTTAAGATGGGAAAATGATGTGGTTGGTATCATAGGAACTTCAAATCTACAGCAGAATATACAAGAAAATTATTAAAGATAACAGTAAATCCTTTTCGTAGGAAATTCGGACTGGTAACAGTCTACGTAACAGAGATAAAACCTGCATATCTTATTTGTTTTTCTCCTTCTAGTTCCCCAAAGTAAGAAGTGAGGAAGGGTGTCTCAATGCTGAATTGTGAGTATTTGTAGGTATTCCACTCTTTTAAGAAAACAGTGAAGGACAAAGACATCACTTATGACACAGTGGCAGACATTTTTCAGAAAAGCTTATTTACACTGTGACTATTGAAAACTTAGATAAAATGTCTATTGCTTTCAAGGTGAAATGCGTTGATTGCTACCTAATCAACACACTGATCCTGCAGTACCATTTCTGCTTCCTATTTGGATGACTGCTACGATAAAGAGCATTCTGGTGTAATTTTGATCAACTGAAATTATTAATTTGGAAGTGACCTTTCCTTGAATTTTCTTTTTTTTAATATACTGCTTTGATGAATATTTGCCTTGATGATGTCATTTGTAAGAATAACAAAAATTAAAACAAATTAAGGAGATGCAGGAATGGCACAAATCTGTACCAGGGAAGGTTCAGACTTGAGGTTAAGAAAAAATTTCCATGAAGGTGGCCAAGCACTGGAACAGGCTTTCTAGAGAAGTAGTTGATGCCCCATGTCAGTCTGTTCAAGAGGTATTTGAACAATGCCTTCATTAATATACTTTAACTTTTGGTTAACCCTGAAGATGTCAGACAGTTGGACTAGATGGTCTTTGGAGGTGCCTTCCAACTGAACTACTCTATCTATTCTTAAAAAGAAATAAAAAATTAAAAAAAGTGAAAAAAATCCCAGGACGATTTTGTTTTGATTAAAGAAATGTATTTTAAAAATGCATAGGCAAGGTCTACTGACTGAAACTAACGGAACACACAACACAGCATCCCGAATGTGCCCACAGGATAGGGCCAGAAAGAAATAAAAAAGAAATTCAGGAGAGAAAAAAAGTAAAACAATATTATTCAACAGACTAAATGGTGAAAAAATGTATTAAAGAAAGGAAGTTTAGAAATTACAACATGATATAGATCTCTAAGGTGTAAAAACAGGCTTGGTTAAGCACAAATATCAGGTCGACAATTAAGAGATAAAGCCAAACAGAAGAAGAACTCACCTCTAATAGGAAGATTGATGAGGTTGGACAACTGTCTCCTATACGAATTACTGTGGGTTTCTCATCATTTGTGCCATTTACAAGCTGGAGGTTAAGTGAGGAACATGAGGGAAGCTGGAAGAGAATGCAGTGTGAGATCTTCTTTATTTGTTGTTCTATGTCTAACTATTTTTTCTCCTCAGCTGTTCAGGTACAGAGTGGATCCGTCTATGGTATATTTGGTAAGATGGCATATGATTACTTAAAGTATCTGCATCACTGGGCAATTCTAGCAGCAAATTGAGGGATTAAATGTGATCCTGTAACTCACTCAAGCGTAATGCTACTCCCCACTTTCCCTCTATGCCCTGTAACACTCCACAGTAGCAAGCCAGACCCTTAGTCATTGTGTTGTCTTTGGCAAACACTGAATTGCCATCACAGGCATTTTTTACATTTCATGTATAGTTGTAAGCATAATATTAATAAAGCCTTCGTCTCATTATATGCCTTATAAAAGGCCTTTTTTTAAAAAATAATTTCAGTCTGATTCCTTAGTAATTCAATATGAGATTAAAAAGAATTGCAGTTGTTGGCCATTTGCAAGGCTGCATTAGTAAGAGTGAAGCCAGCACACTGAGAGTTATGATTTTTCTCCTCCACTTGTAACTCATGAGGACACTCCTGGAAACCTAGTTCAGTTTTGTTCCCCCGGTACAAAAGAGATGTTGACAAACTGGAGCAACAATAACTGGATCCAATAAACTGGCTAGGGGACATGATGAATGAGGAGGAGGTGGCTAAGAGGTAGGGAGAAAGGAACTTAACTGATGTTTTCCACTAGTTAAGGTAGGTCTAGATTGAAGATAGACAGAGCCAGAGTTTTCTCAGAGGTGCACAGCAAAAGGATCTGAAGTCATGGACCAAACTGCATCCAAGGAAACTCTCATTAGACAAGGAAAAAATGCTTACCTCAAGGTAACGTCCCACTGGAACTGGTGCCTGAAAGGGACATGGGATCTCCACCTCTGGAGACTGCCCAAACTCTATTGAAAAAGGCTCCAAATGACTGTGTCTAGCTTTGCCATTAGCTATGCCTTAAGCAGGGAGAGATTTTAATATGCCCTCTCCAAAAAAATCCTTCTGTCTATATTCAGTTTTCTCTCTTCTCCCAGGCTGGTGGTTGTGATTGGTGGACTGCTGCTGCTATGCGGCTTGGTTTCTGTCTGCATGAGATGTTGTTTTACTCACTGCCGTCAGGCTGGGGAGGAATCAGGTCCTCAACCCTATGAGGTCACCGTCATTGCTTTTGATCATGACAACACTCTCCAGAGCACCATTACCTGTGAGTTGGCTTTGTCAGATGCTGGGCACCTCAGCACACCCTGCTGAGGTTTTTTGATTTTGGTTTATGGTTGCACCATAAAATGCCCAAACTGGGGCATATCAAGTCCTCCAATGGGCTGGCAGAGGGATGTCCCAGGCACGGTGCTGGGAATGTGGTATCTGTAAATACTATAAATTAAGGTGCTCACCAGGCCTTCTGTAGCAAAAATGGTCAGATGGTAGACTGTTTGTACGACATGTTTGGGTGGACTAAGGGCACCTACAAGATCCTTGATGGCATTAGAAGAAGGAGTAATTATTGGATGTTGCTGATGGGGCTTCATTCCTCCCTTTACAGGAGGACTAAGGGACAGAAAAACATTCAGGCCATGGGGAGACAAAATCTTGTGCACTGCAAATATACTTGTCCCACTTTAATTGTACAGTGCTTTCAGGATGAGGCAAATGGCTTCTGTCTCCTCCCTTTCAGCTCTCCATTCGGTGTTTGGGCCAGCTGCCAGGAGGATACTAGCAGTGGCACACTCCCACAACACTGTGCAGGGCACGCCACCCCTCACAGCATCAGACACCCCTCCTGTCTACGAGGAAGCTCTGCACACAAGCAGGTTCACAGTTGCCAAGGCGGGGCAAAAAGTGCTACACCTGGATCCAGCAACCAAAGAAAAACTGCAGACATCTGCCGAGGACAAGGATGTCCAGCCAGTCTTTGCAGGACACTAGTGCTTACGTTTGCTGAATGGCAGTAAAATACAGAATAGTAACATTCAGAGACTAGTTCTTGTGGTCAGGGTTAGGAATATCAGATTAACCTTCTTAGTCTAAGGAGAAAGGCAAAAAAGAGACTAAAATTCCAGATAGTTGTAGATCAAGTATATTTGGATAGCTCTGTTTTACACCTTGAAATAATTGACCACTGGCAATCCCTGGATACTTTTATTACACACACACATCACTATATTCACAGATTGCACATACAAGCAGGCAGCAGGATCACAGTGCTGAGCCTTGCAGGCTGGTGCTGGGTACCTAGAGGGAGATGCTACCTCATTCTGATTGCCTCCAGCCTAAATTTCCTGGGGATGGCAGAGGTTTTCAGAGCAGGAAAAGCAATATAAAAAGGTCTTACAACCAATAATAAAATCAAACTCCAGGAAAGCGCCAACCATTCACAATAAATGAAAAAAAAAAAAAAAAGAGGCTATATGTACACAGTCTGCATGTAAGCAAAAGATAGCATACACTGGTAGTATTTACAGCTCCCTAAATGCTCTACAGGATACGTAGAGGGAGTACACTCCCGTTTTGAATGGGATATACAGCAACTCTGAAATAGCAGTTATAAGCTCTGGTATTTGAATTAAAACTATGATGTGTGCAATAACAAATCCAACAATAGGAGAAGAAGGAACTCTATTGCTAAGTTTAATTATGTTTTAGTTGCCTTCATATTGTATCACTTATTAATTATTCCTACCACTGCTGTCAAAATCAAATCAGACTTAGTAAGATGATTTAAAGCATGTAAGCCATTTCTCAGATATAAATAATTTGTGAGTATTTCCTGATCCATACAGATATAATTAATCATGAATAAATATTCATCAAACTGCTTGGATGAGCACTGCTATCTGTTTACTTCGATTAGATACTCATGACAAAGTGACTGTTTAATTGCATTGGTGTTGCCTGTACCCCAGGTTCTGCAACTGAAAACATTAAAGGAGAATAACATCAAATATCAAATAATAAGCAGTCATTATTTAATTAATTACTTTAGTTAATAACTTTCATATGTTGATGTTGATATGAATGCACAGGTCACAGACTGAACATCCATCTGAAGTGACTGCACAGCTCTTCCTACAATAGTACCCAAAACCCCACAGATTTTAACATGTTGATGTTCACAACACTCCTTGTGAAATACAGAAGAACATAGCCATTTTGTAGATAAGGAGAGGAAGGACCAGGTTGCCATACATGTTTAGGAACGTAACTGCTGTTGAGATTACAGTCATCAAGGGATCTAGAAAGGAATATTGGTAAGATATCTTCAAGGAGAGCATAAAGCAGAACTGAACAACTAAAAGATCTTTGATCATGTCCCAGACCTTGGCTGGTCACAGAAATTTTGTATCCAAGAAGAGAATTTAATGAGGGTCTCAGTTCCCTAGATCACATTTTTTTCCTGAATTGCCTAGTCATTTGCTAATTGCATCATTAATGGATGATAAACTTGAATAAAATAAATAAGTGACATATAAGGTTATGTCTCTTCTGCTACACAGTACTTGAAATAATAACCGTTTGTGAAACATCCAGTTGTGTGACCTATTTCATCAGCTGATCTCTGAAGTCGAGTTCAAGCCTGACATCTCCATCATGCTGCAGAACATTTCCTGGAAGGCTCTTGTTTACTTCACATTAAAAGCCTGAAACAAGCAGAGACATTTGCCGAAAATACGTCTAGCCCTATGGAGACCAGAAACTTCTTGGAAGCCCTCACAAACGTTTCCGTTCGGAACATACCGTTCCTGCACAGTCTCCACCCCTTTTTTACTGCGGATGAACAAAGCCGGTCGAGTCCTGAGCTGTGCGTGCATTTAACATGAGGTGGCAGCCGTGCTCCACAGGGGAGCAATCTTGCTGCTGAAATTCTTCCCAAACCTAGTAATACAAGAATGGATATTTAAAAAGAATTATTATAATAATTACAATGTAATTTTGATAAGACGTACAATAAAAAGGGAAGCTTTAAAATGTTTTACCCCCCCCGCCCCCACCCTCCTCTGCATCACATCACCTTTGCTATCTCCGTTCTCCATTTCAAGGAAAAAATATTGTATCACTTGTATTGAGAGCTGGGTATTACCTGCTGATTTGAGTGTATTTCCCTTGACCAGATCCACTGCTGTCTAACTCTCATGTACGTTTCCATCTGCTCACATCTTTTTCCACTTGACTCATGCTTCGTTGTGACTGACTGTAACAGGTCTTTTGCTGGCAAGAGATCAAATAATGTGACAATAATGATAGATATAACTTCATTTGTTAAGGATTTCCTAAAGTGATTTCAGATGAGTGAATTCAGAGAAAATACTTTATTCTTGTAACTTATCAGACACTCAGAGTCCACAGGATATAATAAAATACCATAATAATAATTAAAAAAAAAAAGTAGAAGCAGATAAACAGACAGTCTATCTCATGAGTGCCAAATTTTTTGGCTTGCCTGGGCTGCATTTAGTGAATAGAAATTGTCTTGGGCCACACAGGTCGCTCCAAAAGCAATGCCTCCTATTTTTTCCACGGAAACTATAGCTGATACAAAGAGCTCAATAACACTGTTTGATAAAAGTAAATCTCAGCTACAAAACACTAGTTTTCAACACAGTCACCACCATTAACTACTCATTTTCACCTGCAAAGAACAAGAGCCTGCATGCTGCTCTCACAAAAATCTGCACCAGCGAAGGTGACCCACTGTCACCACAGCTGAAACACACCGCCTCACTGTGCTCACATTCACTGTTTGGTCTCCACAAACATTCAGCAAGTGTCAGTGAATGCCAATGGGTGTGATTTTTTCCTCATGGAGGAATTCAAAGACATACCTTTGCTTCATATGCTCTTCTATGTCAGATGCCATTTTTTCAAGTGATCCCTCTGCTGCCATCTGCCACACAGCAAGAAAATGCAATGGAATATTGGTGGGAAGGTTCAGCCTTCACTGCCATACCACCAACATCTGCCTCTGATATTATCGGTCAACATAATATAACAGGAGGCATTACTTTCGGAGCAGCCCTCATAAAATATACACTGTTGTTAGTATATAAGTAACAGACATTTTAATTTTAAATATTTTTTCTTAAAACTTAAACAGAACAAAACCTTAACACTAGTGAGATATTTGACCTTGTTTTTGTGAAACTGACGCACCATTGTGGCTCCGTGGCAGTGGCTGCAATTCTTAGTGAGTTCTCAAGCTGTTCATCAGAGATTTTTGGTCTAATTTTGCTCTTCCTGTAATTCTCCCTTGAAAATAGTTGCTCACAAATGTATGTACTGCCAAAAACTAATAACATGAATAAGATGTGGAAGTGAAGGATATTTTTCTCTGGTAGGACAGGGCAGGGGTCTGCTGCAGGACAGGCTGGGACAAGATGCAAGTAGTCTGCGGGTTGTGGGTTGGATGTGCCTGCACTGAATTTTTTTAAAAATGTCAGTCTGCGGTGATACAAATGGAATAATCACCTAACAGAAGATAGCACTGAAAGAGATATCCAAGTGAGTCCTGATTTACAGGTAGCTGATACAACTAAACAGGAGTTCCAGGGGCTGTCCCAGAAGGTAACCACCTAAGATGGCATCTCCAAGAAAAAATAAGGCAACTAACAAAATAACAGGGGTATTTTTATTCTGAAGTCATGGGATTTTATCCAATCCCATTTCCAGATCCTCTCTCTAGCATGCAGACCCTTAACGTGGGGTTTGTCACGTGCCCATGGGCTGACATTTCCGTAAGAACTACAAGTCAGATGCCTAGTTGTTTGTCACTGCTCCTGCACGTATCATCTTCCTGCCCTCCGCGGCGCCACTCCCACCCTTGTTTTCACTGAGCTGCAGGAGAAGGAGCCCCGCTCAGGCCCTGGCGGGAGGAGCAGGAAATGGGAGGGGCGAGCGTGTCGCGGCGCGCCCGGGCTGCGTCACCGGGGCAGGAGTTCAGCGACGGGATTTGCGATCGTCACGTGGGATTTGCTGGGGGGGAGGAAAGGGCACTTAGTAACATTCTCACCGGGCCGTGTGTTTGCATCTGAGAAGGGAGGAGCCCCGAAACTTCCCTCTGGTTTGTAACAGAATTTCAAACTAGATGTTAGCTCAGTTACCCTGCATATAATCTTGGAGTGGTAACAGGGATTAGCGTGAGACTGCTCTGGCCTGGATGAAACAGGCAAGAAAAATTCCTCTCTTTTGTCCTTGAGGAAGGCACATCTACATCTCTACAGACATGGAGATTTAGCAACTGCTATGTGGAAGGCAACTAGAAAGCAAAAAGGAGGCCAGACATGGGTGTTGCAGAAAAGCACTATGACACGAAGATGGCCGTTTCTCCCGGCCTAAACAGAACCAATGCTTTGCTTCTGAGTCACCCTTCTGAGATCCTCTGACACTACCAGCAGCTATGGGGAAACACTCCGACATCTAATGACAGAGAGAAAAACAAGTCAGTGATGCTTCCTGTACTAACCTTGTGTACGTGAACTACTGAAGGCTGGGACACACTGGTCCATGCCATTCCCACTGTGGGTTGCTCTACCCTTAGGAGAGTGGCACATGCTTGCTGGAGGTCACAGCACCATGTGGAGATGTAACTACTTAGGCTCTAAAGCATCTGCCAGAGTTCTCTGGGAGGGGATGAGGCTGTTGAGGGAGGGAGGAGGACACTGGACAGACACATTTCAGTCCTCCAAAAATAGACGTCATCATTCAGGAGAGAAAAATCACATCTAACATGCCTATTTATTACCTTACACTGTGAAGGCAGTTTAAGGTGACAGGTGCTAGTGCCTAATTGGTAAGTGTAGGTGAGATTTCTATCTCATGCCCACGTGCATTCACTGGGCAAGATCATTTGTGAACTGCCACCATAAGAGCATGTCTGTTTTTAAGTAAACGTACTTCCTCTGTATCTCCTTCATGCAAGATGAGAGATCAGTCACCAGGGCTTGGAGAAAGCATTACCAAAATACCTCTGAATTCAAGGAGCAATGGGCTATAGAGTGCAAAGCTGGGTGGCAGGCAGTATATGATAAACAACTCTCTCCAGGGCAGAGATCACAAACTAGCACCCTGAATCTGCTGTGGGGATTTGTAATAGTTCCTTCCTAGTGTTGGGATAACTCCTTCCCTTCAGGTAACTCAGGTATGTGTATCAGTATATAGGGATAAAGGAACTGTTAACAGCTGAGTTTCTTGGAGCAGCCTAAAAGATGTATATGAGTATTTTTAGAAAAGGACTGGGGCTTTTTCCTGATCCTGCTCCCCTGATCCTATTTTTATTACCAAAGAGCACCCTTACAGAGCATCATAATGGAGCATCCATCTTGAGTCATCTATTTCTTATGGTGTCAAGCTGACTCTTCACTCTAGTCTGGATTTTTTTTCCATTCTAACCACACTGTAGAATCGTGGTGCCTGCAAAATAGCAACTACATCTTTTCCTACTCATATTTATTCTGTGTCAACATGCTAGCACAGGGTTGAATCAAATATGGTGGACGTGCATTCTCTCACCTATGCCCCTGGTGTGGCCTTTGAGTGTTGCCTTATACATCTAAGGCAGTCTGCTATCTCACACAGCACCCACTGCTGCTACCAAAACTGCTGCATAAATAAAACATTATTCTTGGGAAAGTTCCACTTCTGTGGATGAAGCATGCAATGGAATAATTCTTTGATGCACTCCTGTTCATTGTTCCCAGGGCAGCAGCATTTTTTCTTTCTTTTTTTTCTGGTACCCCTTTGACCATGCCAATCCATACTTTAGCACCTTCTCTTTTGTCAGTCAGTATTGTGAGCCTAGCCACTCTCAGAAATAAAATAAAATAAAATAAAATAAAATAAAATAAAATAAAATAAAATAAAGTAAAATAAAATAAAATAAAATATATTCCAGTGTGTATCATCTAAAATTAGCTGGCTGTTTAGTCTTCTTTGCAGTCAATTTCCTTCACCACATGCTGCTTGTAATGTGCCTCTGGCCTGGGACATTATGTGACATACTTGC
>NC_034409.1:74608367-74791878 GCF_002078875.1 Numida meleagris
GTCCTCATTGTTTAAATGGAAAAGAGACTAAACAGAGCAATCCAGATCTGATAACAACAGGGACAGACACAAAAACTACCCTTTTCTTTTCTCTTTTCTTTCCTTTCCTTTTTTCTTTTCTTTCTTTTTTTTTTCTTTTTCCTTTTCTTTTGTTCCACTGTATATCTCATAACCACTTATGGAACAGACTCATCGCCCTGGCTCCGAACAGGTGAAGGCACTCACACGGGGACACCTCGGAGGACGATGCGTGGGGACGGGCGCCGCGGCTGCGTGGACAACCCCTGAGTCACGCATGTTATGTTTATTTTGGTGGCTGTGTTTTTGTGGATTTTTTTTTTTCTTTTTAAATGGTTACCATTAGGACAACACAAAACGCGCAGAAAACGCATGTAGAGACAAACGCCCACCACACCGCGGCACCGACGCGCGAGAGCGCTACGAGCCATACGCGGGAGCGCCGACAGCCCCGCTGGAATGGCGACCGTGGCGGAAGGGGAGGGTACGTCCCTGTGACGTCACGCAACAGCACGGCACCGAGCTGCGCTCCGGTCTGCGGGGAGTGCGTGCGCTGCGCGGGCGTCGTGGAGCTTTGCTGAGTGCCCGGCCGTAGGTGACGGAGGGAGAGCGGTGCCAGCTCGGCGGTGTCGCATCATGAAGTTCCAGTACAAGGAAGACCACCCGTTCGAGTACAGGAAAAAAGAAGGGGAGAAAATCAGGAAGAAATACCCCGACAGAGTCCCTGTGAGTGTGCTGGACGAGCGCTGCCCTCGGGCTCGCCGTGCAGACCTCGCCATTCTTTGCTGTCCTTGTCGCTGCCGCCTTCTGCTTTGCTTCTTTTGCAGAGAAAAGGAACGGGATTAGGAAAGATAATTGTTGCCTTGATGTTTCGGTATTATTTCAGACTGCTTTCTCCGTAGTGCGAACGTATTTGTTATTTTTCGCCGAGGTCCGTGGGTGGGTGCGGGGGTCTTTTTCAGGCATCCTCAGTAATTCGAGAGCAAGAACGCTGTTAATCTTATTATGGCAGCCTGCGTGCGTGGGGCTGGAGGGTGGGGAAGGAGCTTGCGGTTTGCTCCGGGAAAATGGAGGAGAACAACGCATGAGTAAAACAGGCATTCTTTGTAAGAAAGAAGACCTAAATCGCTGTCATCAGATGTTTGCCTTTTATTTTTATCGTTTACTTCTTTTTGGAGCTTGCTCTTCAGTATAGTCCTGCTCTGTTCTTTTTCTTTGCATGAGAGAAAAAAATGGATGCTAAACGTTAATCCTCAGTCGCACTGCCCTCCTGTTTAATCATCCTGTGGAAAAAACAAACAAACATCATTTGGAAAACAAGATCATCTCCTAGCTAAACATTTTTTCCTCATCCTTAGGTCCCTCTGGAATCCCTGTGGAAAACTCCTGGCTTTGTAATTTGTAACAATAATTGCACAAAGAAATAGCAACATTAGTTGTGATTTTTTTGTTTGTTTGTCCTCTTTCAATAAATGTTTTGCAGCTTTTCTTTCCAACCCCCCTGGGGAGTTCTGTCCTAGATTGGGGTGACCAGGGGTGCAATATGCAAAAGAACTGTTACACCTCAGTTTTTCCCTGTGAGACCATTTTTCATCTTGAGAATGGCACACAACCAGGCTTATAGAAGTTCCTGAAAGTCAGAGTTTGGGTACATTTTGCCCAGTTGTTTTTGGGACCCCTGGCACAGCAGAGCAGGTTGAGCATATAGTGTATGCAGGTCTGTCTTTTGAGATGAGGACCGCAGAGGGCTTGGCTGTTCAACAGAGAGGTGAACTGTAAACTGAGGATCAGCTTGGCAGATTGTGCAGCAGGTCATGATAGATGTGTCTGTAAGAACCATGTGAGGAGCCCAGCAACAGACCTGGTTTGGCAAGAAGTAAAAATGTCAAGACAAAACAGCATTATTAGCAGAGCGTTATGGACAAAACCAGGACCAAAATAGTAAGGTGTGCTGCAGCTAAGGAGAAGTGAAAACACTGCCTGGAGAGGCCTGATGTGGGTTGTTGGGGAAGGCTTGTTGTCAGAGCTGCACATGGAACAAATGAGCACAGCAGACATTTTCTTACGTCACTTCTGTCACTGCCCTTCACAACAGTGGGATCCTTAACAGTGATGTCCCTTTGGCTGCCGACACTTCAGTGTTCTGATGTATCTCAGCATTTTGCTGAAATTATAATACTGGCCCAGTCCAGTGTTGCCACAGTCACCACCCAGCAACAACAGACATGAAGATAATATGCATCTGCCCTTTGGATTCTTTGTAGGTTTGTCTCTGTGTGCAGTGTAACCTTTAGAAGAGATACCTGCCTGGGTTATCAGGGAAACTGACTGCAGTTGATAGTCTAGGAAAACACTGCCATTTTTCCGACTCTTTGCAAGAGGGAGATGTCTCTCAAGCTCGGTGATTTGATTTGAATCCTTTCTAGGAGTTTAGAATCCCCAGCACTCACCTTGTCCTCGTAGCCATGGCATAGCTCAAGGTACCGCCATCTTCTTTTCCTTTATCTAATGACTGAGCTACATGCCATCTTTTTGCGTCAGTTTGATCCTCTCACTGCTGCTACCTAGCAGTTCTGCTTACCAGTCTTATAAATTGGAAGCTTTTTTCCTCTGCAATTTATTAGATGCTACCTCGTAGCATTTCAGGGTAAGAAAATAGTCTAAGTACTGTTGCTGGTCAGCCTGCATCTGTGTAGTGAGATTGTGCAGCTACCTTTCCTTCACAGTACTTATCAATTGTATCTTGTATGGAAATGCATGTCCTAAACACAAATCTAATCTAAAAGAGCTCAGTTGCCAACTAGTTGAGGTTCTTGAAGTTCTTGAACTAGAAAAGATGACTACACTTCTGTTTTAGACAGAAATCTAGAATTTTCAGGGCTTTTGGCTGTGTTGGAGGCATCAAAATGGATCACAGTGTACAAATGTCCAAGACAGCATCCTTACTGTGTGATATGCTTTGCAGATGCTTAGATCTGGAAGGAGGACAGTTTCGTTGGCATGGCACTTTTTCCAAGTTAATACACAAAGCTCATCATGGTTTTTTTCTTTTGGCATACTGTTTCACTGATGTGACAACACCATTTTCCTTCCAAAGAAGGAAGGAAACACAGCAGTTCAGTGTTTTCTATTGTACAACTGACACAGCTGCTGATTTTTGTTGCCAAAGGGCTGGGAGCATGAGTCCTTAGAAATTAGTCTCACAGTGTCTCAGGTGGAGTGTATACAATCACAGGTTCTAGCCGAATTAAAAAGTTTAGAAAGTTTAGAAAATCAGGCTTCTTTTTTAGAAGGTCAGAATGACTTCTGCAGAACAGTGAGCCACGCAGATTGAATCATGTAATATATCTCTCTACTAGATCAAAAATACATACCAGGAAAAAAAAAACAACCACCAGTGTTTGCATTTTCTTTCCACATGCACACAGTATTTCCATGGAAACATACTACCAAGCTTTGGAAAGGTTTCCAAGCCTTTTCATATGCAAGTCACTTGAGAATAGTTCCTATTTCAGAGATAAGCATTTTGCCTAGCTCTGGTAACAAAAACTTATATGTAGCAGAAGATCTCTTTGCCTCTTTGACCTCAAAGCTACTGAACTGACGCTTTTCTGTGTCATATAATGAGGATTAGTATTTTGTGTCAAAGGGCTCTGTAAGTCCAGATGGTAGTGTGTTGTTTATTCGTTATATATTCATATTAATAAAGAAACGTGTGTAACTATATTAAGTAAGGGAAATAACATTGAGCTGTTGGAGCAGGTCCAGAGGAGGGCCACGAAGATGATCAGAGGGCTGGAGCACCTCCTTGTGAGGACAGGCTGAGAGAGCTGAGGCACTTCAACTTGGAGAAGAAAAGTCTCTGGGGGACCTTTGTAGTGGCCTTCCAGTACCTGAAGGGGGCCTACAGGAAAACTGGGGAGAGACTTTTTAGAAGGGCGTGTAGAGACAGGATGAGGGGAAATGGCTTTAAACTGAAGAGGATAGATTTCTTAGGAAGAAATTCTTTACTGTGAGGGTGGTAAGACACTGGAGCAGGTCAGTCTGCCCAGCGAGGCTGTGGGTGCCCCCACCCTGGAGGTGTACAAGGCCAGGCTGGATGGGGCTTTGAGCAACCTGATCTAGTGGGAGGTGTCCCTGCCTATAGCAGGGGGGTTGGAACTAGATGATCTTAAAGGTCCCTTCCAACCCAAACTATTCTATGATACTATGAAATAACCTTAAGGGTTATGAATTTCAGAGTAGAAGATAACTACTGAAGAACTGGGGATTTGAAAAAATAACCTTTCTCAGTGAGCTGTAGATTCTCTTTTAATTCTTTGCTTTATTCTAGATCATTCAGCATGGGTGAATGTGGAAATTAGGATATGGGACAACTGGGACTGGAGCTGATTTTGTGTCAGGCAGTTTGGAACTGTAACTTGGAAACAGCTCAATTTACTTGTGATTGTGTAGTAGCCTCCTGGTAGCTCCTTCATACAAAATTAACCTGCCTTGAGACTATCAAGGTGACCTGATTTTTTTTTTATTATTATTTTTTTTCCCTTGACTATTACGGTTTATTTTTATGCTTATTGCAGTCTCCATTTTTTACTCGTTGTGCTTACTGCTATAGTCCTGAGCTCCCAGCACAGATATTGCCAGTGATTCTCTGTCTCTGTCCTTTTCATACCTGTCTGTTCTTTAATGTTGTGTGTTTGTTAGGGATTAAAGAAATTTCTAAAGGCCTGGTAGCACCAGTTTCTCAAAGGCTATTATCTTCTTCAACTTATGTTTCTTTGGTTAATTTCCTTTAATGATGCCCATAGCTTGTCTATTTCTATCTCATCAGGTAATTGTGGAAAAAGCACCAAAAGCCAGAGTACCTGATCTAGACAAAAGGAAGTATCTTGTGCCTTCTGACCTCACAGGTAACAAAGTCAACCTCCTTTCTTCCTGATTTTCGTTAAGATGGTCTTATAAGTGTCTTTTGTTGGTCTGATCATCACCAAAAAGGAAAAATCCAGGCAGATTCAACATCTTATCACTAGCCCAGTTTGCCTGTCTGTACTTATTATATCTATATATCTTACAGTCTGGATTACAACATGCAGAATTCTTTGAGATCATAGGTGTCACAGTGACTAAAATAATATGCATGTGTCGCTGTGGCTTCTAGCTGTGATGAAAATGACTGAATTGTGTATCATGGGCAGTAGCAAAATCATCAGTCACTGATGACTTAGCTGCAGCTCAAGTTGCCGGAGGCTGTATACTTGCTGCAGGAAAAGACAAGTTCTTGAAATACTCTCATTGTTTTCCACTACTGTGGTTGGAGTCATGACCATGAGGTTTTTTCTGAGTGTTTGTGGACATTTTTGTGTGATTACATTTGTTTTCATTTGAGAACATAAATAAGTTACAGGAACAGCTTTTTTTTTTTCCATTGCTGTATGTGATTTATTGCAGAATACTTTTTTTGTGCAAAATAGCTCAAATAAATAAGGAAGTTGTTTTTAGGAATTGCAACCCATTTACAGTGGGGAAAATTTTCTTAATGTGTTTTTGATGTACAGAGTTTAAAGTTAAGCAAGTTAGATGTCTTCCCACTGATCCCTGCAGTAGAGCAATTTATACCATAATGGGTGGGGTATGGATTTAGAGAATGTAATGGCCTGAAGTAGTACTGATTAACTTGTGAAACTGTCAGCTCAGAGTGGATTGGCTGCTAATATGGTTACAGTCATGAAGTTCCTACTTGCTTTTCCACATTGTCCATTTTCCCTCATTTCTACATACAATGTGCGACTTCCATCACTTCATTCCCAAAAGAAAACAGCCATGTTTAGTTGGAAATTCTCTTTGTGTCTAAGGCATTCTCCTTTGTTTCTCTTCAGTTGGGCAATTCTACTTCTTAATCCGAAAGCGGATCCACCTGAGGCCAGAGGATGCGCTATTCTTCTTTGTCAATAATACCATCCCTCCCACAAGTGCTACCATGGGTCAGCTGTATGAGGTAGGCCTGATCTATCTTTCTCGTTTTGTTCAAGTGTCCAGAAGAATGCATATCCTCACTGAAGTACATCTGAGTGTTACTCAGCTGACAGTAGATGCAGCTTGGCCACAGATACCTGAAGGTGGACCCCCTTGGTCTAGGCTGTGTTCCATCATCTCTTTTGGAAAGTTCCATTCTGCAGTTATGAGGAGCCTAATAATTTTTTGCTAGTTTAAAGTATTATTGTATCATGTGGTGGACAGTTTCCCCAGCAGTTACATATTGGTCCTACTACTTTAACAAGATACTGAAATAAATCATTCACCTGAATTTCAGAGGCATAAGTGTCTGGAGCAGGAGACATGGGGGCTAGCTTTTCTGTTAATACAAAAGAAATTTCCTCTTAGCAGTAAAAGAACACAGTATCACTCTGCAACTAACTGTCTATAAATACATTTTGAAAGAACACTTATTCTTTGTTCAGGATTACTTTTTCCTAGCTTGTACCGTATAAAGACATTGTGAACATTGCTTCCTAATATTTCTACTGAGCAATGTTACTTGCTTGACTTTGAAGGCAGATTCTGTGCCCATCAGAGGAATATTCCTCTGTTATATAGGCATTAATTATATCATGGTTGTTTTGCAGCCTGAATTGATTTATCCTTGATTTCTCCTTTGGCTGTGCTAGTGGTTTTTAATAGAAGAGCTCCAGTTTGGTGCTGCAAGCCTTATTTGACCTAGCACTTTTTGACAATGACTGGATAATGTGTATATGTGGACTAAAGAAGACATAAGATTAACATACTCAAATCTGGTTATGTAGGAGGGAAGTACATCCAACCATTCAGAGCTGAGATCAAGACTCTCTTTCTGGCATTCTGCAGACTTTTTGTATCCATGTAATCATTTAATATCTCATCTTTACTGCCCATATATAAAACAGGACTAGAATTACAGCCATTTGCTAAGGTGTTCTTAAATATGACAAATTTAACAACATTTATCAAATACTGAAGTATGCAGAGATTGTTTTCAGTGTGTTATAGCACTCCCAGGTCACTCCTGATCTTAAGGCCATATCAGTGCTGACAACCTGCTGCATAGCCTGCAAAAGTCAGAGCTGTTTCTGTTGCATATTTGCAGCACACTATCTTTTCTAGTAAATCCAGTGTATCCAGAAATATGACATGTCTAGATTTAGAGGTTGAGCTATGGGTAAAGAGAGTTTCTGTATATATTCTGGTATCAGGAAGTAGAGCTATCGATGTAAAGGGAAAGGTTATGAGGGAAAGGTTACGCCTCTTTTTTGCTACAGTGATCTCCTGGTTGGATTTTTTCATATGTAGTGAAGGGCTACAGGGCTATGGTTTAATACTTTTTTCCTTTCTGCCCTTGCAGGATAACCATGAGGAGGACTATTTTCTCTATGTGGCCTACAGTGATGAGAGTGTCTATGGCAAGTGAGCAGCAGTCCCCCAGGCATGCAGGCGAGATGGACTGATGGAACTGATGGGGGGGCAGGGGGAGGGTGTTCAAGAGGAGGAAGAAGAATGCTTGAGAAGAGGGGAAGAGAACTGGAAGTTAACCACATGCACAATGCCATCACCTTCCATGTGTTAATTATAACCATTATTTTTAAATAGAGGGGAGGGAGGGTGGGGGTAACCATAAATGAAGCGGTGTGAACTGGTAGGCTGACAAGGGGTTCTGTGTTGAGGAATGGGAGAATCCACTGTTTGTACTTCTTCCCTTATGCAGTTGGAAGTTGCTAGCTGGTACTGGAGGCTGCTAGACAAGCCAGTGTAGTGGAGCTCCTGGAGAGTGAATGGATAGGAGGGAAATGGTTGTTCATGTGTAACCTTTCCATTGGATGTGGAAGGCATGCCTGGAACCTGTACACTGATCTCGTCACACCTTACCCATGGCACGGGCTGCATATCTATGAACATTCAGTAAGCTGTGAAATACTTCACCCTGACCATAACAAGGCTGTCCTGTGCTGATAGTCCTCACTCTAGCTGCTATATGTGAAGCGTTCCAAGACTACTGTATTTCCTGTTGCTTCCATTATTTTAGAACACATTCTACTCCCAGCCCCCCAACTCTGAGGGCTGGGAACTTCTCAGCTGTGAGATACAGAGCTTGAGAGGATGGGGAAAGAAGGAAGGAATATTCTTTTCCTTTGTTGTTTTAATTGCAAGGGCTGGACAGAACAATTTGAGATGACTCTTGTTCTTTTCAGTGAAGCTAACTGCTGAACTCGTTGAACATAGGGCTAGCAAGGACCTCAGGAGAACAACTAGCCCACTTCAGCACTGAGACAGGATTGAGCGTACCAAACATGTCCATAGCTATTCATCCAACTTGTTCTTAGAGACATTCATGTAGGTGGATCCTGGAGACTGCTTAGATAGCCTGTTCCAGTTTCTAGCTAGCCTACAAATGAGAGAGCTTTTCTTGCTATTGAAGTTTAGTCTCCCTAGCAGTGCATTAATACAATTAACTAGTGATGGTCTTGTTACTGGTGAACGCAGAAAATTATCCACCAGTGTTGTCCTTGCACCAATCTTGGGCAGATTTGAAGTTGGCAGAAATCTTTCGGGTTTAGCCCTCCCTTCCATGTCTCATCCCTGTACAGATCTTGCACCATCTGCATAAGCAGAAGAGATCAGTCCCTGCCACGGGTCTTTTGCTTTTTGTGACTGGACAGCAGTGCCACTCTTTGACACAAGATAGGTGCTTGAAGACATGAAGGGGAAGGGGAAAAGATTCTCTGTCAGTTTTTGTTTTGTTTTGATTTTGTTGTTGTTTTTTTTTTTTTTACTTTATTTTAAGGCAGGGTTGTGGATGCCCTGTCCCTGAAGGTGTTCAAGGCCAGGTTGGATGGGGCCCTGGACAACTAGTACTCGATCTAGCAGTTGGCAAGCCTGGCTGTGGCAGGGGAGTTAGAACTTGATGATCCTTGAGGTCCCTTCTACCCAGGCCATTCTATGATTCTATGAAAGTTACCAGATAGATGCTGTCCTGTGCATACCTTATGCTGCCATGCCAAAGCAGTTACTTCCTGGTGGCACAAACAGCAGATTTTCCCATAATTGCCGTAACTCAGATGAGGGGCTGTGGTGTGGGGAGTGAGCTGACTTTCAGGAACGTTCCGGGATTTTATCTAAAGATTGAAGAACTGAACCTGAATTACTGCAAGCATTCCTATACTTAGGGGATGGATCAAGAGGGAGGAAAAGATGAGAAAGATGAAGGAGTCGGGCAGAGTCCAAAATAAGTTGAGGGTGTTTACTGTATTTACATGAAGAAGTTAGATCTCAGTTCTCTGCATTCCTCAGGAGTGATAGATCAAGATGGGTGCTTCTCTGATTGTGGGAGACAGGAAATCAGATTGCAGCCTTTTCTGACTTGGTCCACTGAGGTACAGAAGACAGAAAATGAGGCTGGGGGTGTGAATGAGGAGTCATGAATACAGCTGTGTGAAGGACAGGGATACAGTGTAGTGCAGGAGAGTCACTGCCTGTGTGGTATGGGAAGTAGCAAATCAATGCGAGAAAAGGGAACCAAGAATCAAGGCAGGATAGTCATAAAGGAGAGACAGAAAACGGGGACAAAGGATGAAGTGGGTGGGTTTCTACTGGCAGGTTTTCATCCTGAATTTCAGATTGGCTATTCTGTGGTGTTCATCTGGAATAAATACATTTGGAGGACTTGTATCTACTGCCAGCTTACATGACTTTCTCTCTTACTGGACCACTCTCCTCCAATCAGTCTTTTAACATCCTTGGGGTGCAAATCCACATCAGTCTACTTTTTTAGGAAGCTCTGAATGTTCTGAAGTAGAGAACAGACTCAGAAGGCTCTTTAGGGTAAAAGAGAAGATGGGGCAGATGGTACAGGTCTTTGCCACTGTCCCACTTGCTCACATGTGCTGCTAAGCATGTGATTGTGTGTTGTCTCAAACAGTGTGCTTAGGCACACTGTGTTAGGCACACTAAAGAGAGAAAGAGTTGGAAGCTGGGTTGTGTGGTTTTTGTGTTCAGACCTCTTTTCCCCTCCTGCTGCTGGGTTTATAAGTAACAAGAATGGGACTTATCTCAGCTGTTTGTGACATTTAGAATTTACACTTTACATTAGTTATTTTATGTTTCTTTTAATTGGATTGTGGCATTTACTTCTGTTTTTGCGCTAGTCCAATATTGTACAAAGTAACGACAGTAGTGTTTTTTTTGTTGGTTAGCTGCAGGTTCTTGTAAAAAAAAAAATTAAAAATTCGTACTACTTAAGCTAAATCAACCAATCAATAAAGATGCATTTGAAAATCACAGGATTGGCCCAAAATGTGATCGACTGTAGTATTTATCACCACGTCTGCTTGTAAATAAAGAGCCTGACTAACCAGGGCTGCTTTGTCAGAACTTCTTGCTGCTGTGTTTTTGTAGAACTCTAGGTTTCTTCTGTCCTGTCTGTAAGTCAGACCTCTCCTCTTTTTTTTTTTGTTACATAGTCACATGCACACACTTGTCTGTGTCTTGCCATGCCACCCATGTAAACTTTATTTAGACTCAGACAATGTAAGAAGGTCTTAAGGAATATAGTGGGTGTGCTGAGATATTCTCTGCCATGTTTAGGCCCTGTGCAGTCCTAGCTAGCTGATGGGCCCTGAGGGCACAACCAGCCTGAGCTGCTGTGCCCACTCCCAGGGCTCCCCAACCCATCCAGGACCCCAAGTCAGCCCCAGAGCCATCAACATCTGCTGCAGCAAGGTTGCAGTAGGGTCACACTCCAGCTTTCGACAGCCCTGCCCAGCCACATGCTCCCCCTGAGCTGGGCACATCTGTGGCCCAGCTTGGCTCCTGCCCATCACCATCCTTTTGATTTTATTTAACCATCACTGAATCTGGTCCTGAGCCTTACCTGTGGACAGACTTCCCATCTTCATCCTGGGCCCGCCTCATCACTGTGATGAGCCTTATGGACTGGGGTGGTGACTGGGCCTAGCCACTACTTTGGGCCTGCCCTGCACCTGCAGTGCAGTGCTGTAGGACAGGTTTTGCCCTGAGCTGGCCACGTGGCCCACTCCTGCCTCCCTGTCCTTCAGGGTACCACTATTTCTTGCTGCCCTGTGATGGCTCAGGTTGAGGTGAGGCTCCAGGCTGTGGGCAGAGGGTATGGGGGAGCTTCAAGTGGGTAGCTTTGCAGCTGGCAGCATAAGCCCAGTCCTCTCTAAGAGTATGTTCTCCTTTTCAGGAAAATCAGCTATAAGGAAATCTGGGATTCACTGTGAGATAGACCTGCAATGACAGCAAATCTAGGCTTCTTTTCACAGAATCTTGGTATCACAGAACGGCCGAGGTTGTCAGGGACCTCTGGGAGTTGTTTGATCCAACCTTTTCAAAGAAGGGACCCCTAGAGCTGTCTACTCAGGACCATGACCAGATGGCATCTTAATATTTCCAAAGAGGGAGACTACACAACCTCTGTGAACATATCCTTATAAATGTTTGCGTGCTAAGAGGAAAATAGCCCTGCTGGGAGTGAGTAAGCCCAGCAGGTACTGTTTTCTACTAGCATAGCCACTCCAGGTTGGTCACATGTAGCACACGAGATAATGGTGAGAGGCACACAAGCCTCTCCCACCTCGCCCATCCCCCCAGCTGCAAGGCTGAGCCAAGGCAGGCTCTGGCGCATACCTTTCCAACTATGGTGTCACCTCGGTTTGTGCAGGTGCCACTGGCCAAGACAGACTTAATGTGCTTGTTGCAGGTTAACCTCAGTAGGCAGCTAAACACCAAACAAGTTCTTCACTTGTCCACCACCACTGCCCCTGCTGGGACAGAGGAAGAGGAAACGAAGAGTACAAACAAGTAGAACTTGAGATTGAGGTTGAGATAAAAATTATTTAATAAGAAGTAGAAGAAGAGAGAAAACAAAATGAGATGCAGAGTCAATTATTCACCACTTACCATGGATGGATATGTCTGGTATGCTCCCAAGCAAAAGATTAACTGCCCTAAAATCGCTCCTCTCCCTTTTTATTGCTAAGCATGGCGTTATGTGGTATGGGATATCTCTTCAGTTAGTTCACATCATCTGCCTGGTTGTATCCCTTCCCAACCCTCTCAATCTATTCACTTGGGGGAGAGTCAGACTTGACACTGCAAACATTCTTTAGTAACACCTAGAACACTGATGTATTATCAGAATTGGTTTGGTAACAAATCTAAAATGCAGCACCATACAAACTACTATGATAAAGACTAGCTCCATCCTAATCAGACCCGTACAGTGCTGTGCCCATGCTGACAAGGAGTGACCTTCACCTCTCGCCTTGCAGTCCATTGCTTCTGCAGGCTACACATGGACAAGAAAGTTGTTTTAACCACTAAAGTCAAAGTTTGTAACACTGAAACTCACAGGGATAAAATTTGCTAAGTCTAATAGTGTCTTTTCTTCCCTACTGAGTACAAGGTACAAGGTACAGCCACTGTCTGCTTTTGTTGCTTATACTGAGATCTAACAGAGGCAGTAATTCATCCTGCACCATGTAAACTCAGAGCCTACCCATAGCAGCAGTTTCTGTGTTTGTATACTCCATCAGGACTAAAATAAATCCCCCTGTATGACAGAATGGTGTGGTGACTCCAGCTACACAAGGCCAGGAATCTGCTAAAACTTATATACAACCAGCTGAAATCATTTGAAATAGATGCTGTTTTCTGCCTTGATTTTTAGCTTCAAGTATAGTGCACATTTTGTTTACTAGCTTCTGATATTTTCTGCTTGCTCAAGTAGAAAACCAGTATGGAGTTGTATCTGACCAACCAGCCCGCTCCTGCTCCCCCTTTTACCCCTTTCCTAGGAAAATGGTGCACCAGTGATATTTGTATGCCTTGTACCTGCCATGCTGCTTGCAAGTTTGTGTCAGTGCCATTGCTGAGAGCAATAGTACATTTGCTGAATATGATTTGCCTGGTTCATATGTGAATTGTTAGCCTGTGCTCAAAGATTTCCACTTCTATTCTCCTGTGTCATACCAATAAGGTGATAAAAATTGGATTGGAGCAAGGCCTTGTGTGAAGTAAAAACTCAGTTAGTTGGGAGAAGTTGAGTAATTAGTATGCTGCCTTGGCCACTGTCACTACAGCGGGGGTTCTCTCTCCTGATGTTTTCATCTGAAGAAAACCTCCTGGAACAGAAGACAGCAGAGAATATCTAAGGAAAAAGATGGCCTGGAGCATTAGGGCGCGACAACATCACCATGAAGGAAGGAGATCTGGTCTAACATAACAGGTCCCAAATTATCACTCCCATAAAACAGTCATGTCCAAGACAAAAGAAACACTGTTTAAAACAAAAATAAAACTACCAGAGGGAGAATCTTCAACTCACTCCTGACACTCAACCTCAGATAAATGCACCCCCAAGATGAGTCACAGAGCGTGACTAGAGAGCTCACTGCTGCCGTGGCCCTTGCCAGACAGTCCTAGACAGAGTTTGACTGACCATGAACAGCAGCTGCCTCCACCTGTGCTGCCAGTCTTTAAGAGGATGTTGCAAGTCCCATGGTATTTCTGTTAACAGAAGCCAACATGAATCCCAAAACAGCTTTTGTCTGGGTATAGCAGTGTTGCAGGAATTAGGCAATATTCTCCTGAAAGAGCTGAATATTACAGCATCTTTTGCATAGAATCATAGACAGGTTTAGGTTGGAAGGGACCTTAAATTATCATCCAGTTCCAAGCCTCCTGCCGTAAGTGAGGTTTGCCAGCCACTAGATCAGGATGTGCAGGGCCCCATCCAACCTGGCCTTGAACACCTTCGGGTATGGGGCATCCACAGCTTCTCTGGGCAATTTGTTCCACTGTCTCACCACCCTCTGAGTAAACAATTTTTTTCCTAACATCTGATCTGATTTTCTCCTCTTTTAGTTTAAAGCCATTCCCCCTTGTCCTGTCACTTTCAGATCATGTAAAAAGTCAGTCCCCCTCCTGCTTATAAGTTCCCTTCAACTGGAAGGCTGCAATGAGGTCTCCCTTGAGCCTCTTCTTTTCCAAACTGAACAAGCCCAGCTCCCTCAACCTGTCTTCTCCTACAGACCAGGATATTGTTGGCCTTCCAGGCTGCAAGTATGCACTGCTGGCATGTGTCCAGCTTTTTTTTCAACCGGGGTCCCCAAGCCCTTCTCCACGGGGTTACTCTTAGGGAGTTCTCCCAGTCTGTACACATATCTAGGACTGCCCTAAACCAAGTGCAATACCTTGCACTTGGCCTTGTTGAACCTCATTATGTTCACATGGGCCCACCTTTTGTCTTTATCAAGGTCTCTCTGGACAGCATCTCTACCTTCTGCTCTACCAACTGCACCACTTGGTTTGCTGAGTGGCGCACTCAATCCCACTGTCTATGACATTGATAAAGATATTGAAGGGCACTGGTCCCAAGACTGACACCTGGGGCACGCTACTTGTGGCCAGCCTCCACTTGGACATAGATCCGTTGACCCCAACCCTCTGGCTGTGACCTTGCAACAAACTCTTCACCCTTCAAATTCATATTTCTCCTATTTAGAGATAAGGATGTGGTGCAGGACCATGTCAAAGGCCTTGCGCAAGTCCAGGTAGATGACATGAGTTGCCCTTCCTTTGTCCACTGGAGCTGTCATTCCCTCATAAAAGGCCACCAGATTGGTCAGGTATGATCTGCTCTTGATGAAACCCTGCTGGCTTTTTTGTATCATCCTCTCATCTTGAATGTGCCTTAATATCTCTTCCATGATGAAGAGAAGTCCTGTATGATAGTCATTTCAAAAATACTGATGTATTCAGCCCCAAAACAGCCCAGAGAGGTAGCTCTTATTATCTCCAACTTGCAGTTGAGGAAACTGAGGTACAGAGATGTGAACTGTTGTGCCTTAAGGCCACAAAACAAATCAGCAGCAGAGTAAAAAAAAAAAAAAAAAAGCCTCGTCTCCCTGATCGCTAGCACCTCTAGTAGCGGGATTATACTCACTAGTCAGAAAATTTGAAATGTAGATCCTATATATCGCTATTATCTTTCATTAATGAAAGAAACTCCTTATTATAATTGGGAACATAGCCTCATAATGTTTTGGTATTCTGCCATTTGCAGACTGGAAAAGCTCTGATTTCTTTGCCAGAACCAGCTACAAGGATTTAGCTCCCATTCTGATATATTGCCAAGTAAACAGTGCTGAATTGTCTTTGAGCAACAATTCTGTTCAAAACTCTTCAATTCATTTATCAGTGCCTTCTTTCTCTGGAACAAAAGCAAACAGATAAACAAACAACAATAACAAAAACAAAGACACCACCACCAAATCACAGCACAAGCCTGCAAAAAAAACAGTGTATTTTCTTGTTATTTGCATTTTGTTGCATTTTGTCATCTGCTCTTCTATTCTATTATGGAGATGTTTCATAAAATTTGCAAAAGGACTTTAATTATTTAGAAGCCTCTTAAAAAGTACAGAACAAAAGACAATGTGAGCGAGCATAGCCCGGTGTAAGTGAAATAGAAGCCTCCCAGCTATTCTGGTTTTCAGACAATTGTTATAAGTATGCATTTTCTTTTACAGATTCTTGTTTCAGTCAAATAACTCAAATATTCTCTGTTTATGTAAGATATTTATTTGTCTGCCTGAGGGGGTGTAGGAGTTGTGAATCTCCAAAATGTAGAAGAGACATTAAAAAGTCATCCTACCAGACAGATTTAGTCACGTTAATGCTGGACCTAACACAGTAGGATAAACAGCCATGAAGTCCAGAAGCTGTAGCCAAAACTTGACTCTTAGGAGATTTACACTATAAAGGAGCATAGCTTTATCCTTTCAGCTGGATTTCACAAGAACTCTATTGGTCAAAACTAGTGAAGACATGGGTCAATGTAATACAGCCTTCTGACATACAGAACAGGCCTTCCTTTTGTCCAGCCCTGCATGCTGACATTTGTACTGTACTATCATACAGGTATAGGGAAAATGAGTGTGAGGCTGTTTGTGTCAGTCATAGATGCATCTTTCTGCTACTGGAATTCTGTGCTGCAGCATGTGCTGGAGAATGTGGATTGAGTTAGCAATTTTTTTCCATTCAGTTCATAAAGAGAATTGTACCCTCTCATAAGACAGCTATGTGCGCAGCTGTTTGTCTCTGCAGGCATTTCTGAAGGTATATGTATGCTACGTGTGATGCTGTGTATGTTAACAACAGTGACATAACAAAAGATATTCTTCAAATGTTATGTATTTATTTCATACAGTCTTTTGACCTTAACACCATTAAGTTTCCCTGGAATTAAGGGGAAAGAACTGTGGGTTTGCTCCTTTCCAACCCACTTTTCATTTTGTAAGTGCTCATCTTCTCACCAATTTCTTCCAGGCAGAAGGCAACACATCACCAGTAACTAATAAACTCCCCTGGGGCAGCAAGAATCAATGAGCCTCTAAATGGAGTTCCCTAAATTAAAGGAGCATTAAAGGAGACATAAAGGATTTGCAGTAGAAGAACATACTGGATGCTTGATCCTGCTTTCACTGACACTGATGAATAGCTGAGTGGTTTCTGTAGGGCAATCTATGCATTAGAAAGCAGAAACAAGATTCTGGCACATGGGAAATAAAGGTGAGGTGATTGCTGGTAACCAACATGGCATCACCAAGGGCAAATCATGCCTAACAAACTTGGTGGCCTTTTACGATGGAGTTACAGTGCTGGTGGATAAAGGAAGAGCAACTGATGTCACCTACCTGGACTTGTGCAGAGCATTTGACATTGTCCTGCATGACATCCTGGTCACCAAATTGAAGAAAAACGGATTTGATGAACTCAGAGAGTTGCAGTCAGTGGCTCAATATCCAAGTGGAGACCGGTGATGAGTGGTGTTCCTCAGGGATCAGTGCTGGGACCAGTGCTATTTAACATCTTTGTCGGTGACATGGACAGTGGGATCGAGTGCACCCTCAGCAAGTTTGCAGATGACACCAAGCTGAGTGTTGCTGTTGGCATGCTAGAGGGAAGGGATGCCATCCACAGGGGCTTGGACAGTCTTGAGAGGGGAGCCCGTGCCAACATCAAGAAGTTCAACAAGACCAAATGCAAGGTGTTGCACTTGGGTTGGGGCAGGCCTAAGCACAAATATAGGCTAGGTAAAGAATGGCTTGAGAGCAGCCCCTGAGGAGAAGGATTTGGGGGTGCTGGTTGATGAAAGACTCAACATGAGCTGTCAATGTGCGCTTGCAGCCCAGAAGGCCAACCGTATCCTGGGATGCATCAAAAGAAGCATGACTAGCAGGTCAAGGGAGGTGATTCTGCCCCTTCATTCTGCGCTTGTGAGACCCCACCTGGAGTACTGCGTCCAGTTCTGGGGCCCCCAGCACAATAGGGACATCGAGCTGTTGGAGCAGGTCTGGAGGAGGGCCATGAAGGTGATCAGTGGGCTGGAGCACTACCCCTCTGAGGACAGGCTGAGAGAGTTGGAGCTCATCAGCCTGGAGAAGAAAAGGCTCTGGAGGGACCTCATTGCGGCTTTCCAGTGCCTGAAGGGGGTCAACAGGCAAGCTGGAGAGGGACTTTTTTGAAGGTTATGTAGCGACATGTCAAGGGGAAATGGCTTTAAACTGGAAGAGGATAGATTTAGACTAGATATTAGGAAAAAATCTTTACTGTGAGGGTGGTGAGATGCTGGAACTGGTTGCGCAGTGAAGTTGTGGATGCGCCATCCCTGGAGGCGTTCAAGGCCAGGCTGGATGGGGCTTTGAGCAACCTGGTCTAGTGAGAAGTGTCCCTGCCTATAGCAGGGGGGTTGGAACTAGATAAGTCCCTTCTAATCCAAACCATTCTATGACTCTATGATTCAATAGGCTACATTCATGACACTGAAGTTGCCAGAGTTGCTGAGAGGGAAGTGCAGTGATGCCTTGTCTGCAAACACCAGCTTAACATGTCTCTCCTTGTACAACAACAGAAGTAATTTGACAAAAAGCAGATTTGCTTTGTGCCAAAGACTGTTCTACACAACTGTTGTCTTCTTGGAGACTGTAACACATTTTTAACCTAGTAAAAAATATTTATGTCAAAATACCTGGGAATCCCTTCTGCCAAACCTCTGCATTGTTACTAAGTATTACTCAATTTTCCTTTTGTACAAAGAGATACTAATCAATTCCATAATGACTAATTTTGTTATAATTCACAAACAAATCCAGAACAACAGATTTAATTAACTGGTCTGACCTACGTGTGTTGAAGATTTGAAGACACCCAAAAATACACCAGTCAAGAAGTAATGAAAAATTAAGGGAATGATTTTATCCTTCTGCTGACCCAGATGAAAAAAAAAAGAAAGCAAAATCTAACTTCATTTAAAAAAAAATATAGATGTCTGAAGAAATGTTATGTTTAATTAGAAGCTAATTTCAAATAAATTATTTACTGTAAGTTAATTACTGTTCGCAAGTGACATTTTAAAGCTAAGTGTTTAGAACTGCTAGGTTTGGCAGAATGGTGCTCACTGACATCTGCTCCTGGAGGAGGTTAGTAAGCCAGGGTTATTTTACGCACATGATATTTTCTTCTTCTTTCCAAAATAGCAGGGAAGAATAACACCTACTCCCAGAAGTCCTCAGCTGAAATTCAGTTTGAAAATTTGACTCCAAACTATAACTGAGTATTGGAAGTGGCTATTTCACCCTTCTGATACCCAAAGTGCTGGAAAAAATTGAAGTTTTCTTTTTTCCAAACAGATAAAATCTGTTTCTATCCAAAGCTCAGTGAAAAAAAAAAAAACAACATTTTTTTCTTGATAGGAGTCAAAAATAACCCTAGAAAGATTTATGGTAGTAGTGTGAAAGTCCCCAACACAAATATTTCAGCCTGTGGTTGGTTTTCTCATCCCACTTGGTGGGTTGTGAGAGAGTTGAATCTTTTTGTTTGCCCTGAGTGAGGGATTTCTGTGGTCAGCAGGGCTGTGCAGTGGTCATGACTCAGCCACTGTAATGACCCAGAGAATGTAGCAAGATTAAACAATCATACAATTTATTCAATATACTATCCTCAATGTCCTACAACAATGGAAGATACAAGAAACCACAAATTGGGCAAATCTGAAAACAGTGAAAACCATGTGAAACAGCAACAAAACCATGCAAAAAAGTAATACAGTCACGTGAAAGGGCAAAACCAGGCAAATTCAGTAAAAGTGAAAATCATACAAGGCTTGGTTTATCTTCTTGGTACTAAAGATAGATCAATAGATAGATTGATAGATAGATAAATAGATGGATAAATAGCTAGACAGATAGGCAGGAGAATAAAGAAAAAGAGAGAGGTAAGTAAATATGGTTGTATTTATCACCTGAGGATCCAGTGATGGAGTCTTCAGTTCTTTGATCTGAGGGTGAAAGGTTGATGTGGGCCCTCTCCCAGTAGGTGCTTTTATAGAGCCAGCAGCTCTGGGTTCTTTAAGGGTGGTGCCATTGTTTACACATGTGCTGCTTAGGTCCAAGAACTTTCCTGAAATGGGTAGGAAGCATTCTTGGAGGTCTCTGGTGGTAAACTAGGTGGAGCACCCCCATAGGGTGCCTGACCTTTATTTGATCTTGTCCCCATGTGTGCTCTGTTTTGGAGATGTAAGGATTTGTAAGCAGGCCACAGCCTTCGATAAGGCCCTCTAACCATAACCCTTTCCCCACCACAGAGCCTGGATTGTGTGTTTTGAGCAAGACCCTACAGGTTCCACGTGTACATTGTTCAACAAGTACTTGTCAATGGTGCCAAATTCCATTCGTTCTTCATTTCCCACTTCAGACATCATCATGCATATCAGGCTGAAAAATACAAGTGAAAGGTGATTAATACTGGATTTTAGACTGGGTAGATCCCAGCTGAGGACAGCCAGCCTGAAAGAATACAAAGCGAGGCTGACAACTGCTTTTGTGCTGTCAGTGGACCCAGCTAGGAAAAAGTGCAAGATTAAGAAGGGAGTCTGGGAAATAGGTGGAAAAAATGTGATCTGATGATATTGAACTGATATTTCATGACAGGACTTATCAGCCAGCAAAGCATTAGCTGTGAACCATTTCATAGGAATACAGAATCATAGAATGGCTTGGGCTGGGAGAGGCCTCAGGGATCTTTAAGTTCCAACCTCCCTGCCACAGGCAGAGTTCCCAGCCGTCCATCAGATCAAGTACTAGATCAGTACTGGCTGGCTCATGATGAGGTTTTCATATACCAGGACCCCTAAATCCTTCTCAGCAGGGCTACTCTCAAAGAGTTCTTCTCCCTGTCTGTATACATACCTGGGAATACCTAGACCCAAGTGCAAAAACTTGCAATTTGCTTTGTTGAACCTCACTAAGTTCACATAGACCCACCTCTCAAGTTTATCAATGTCCCACTGGATGGCATCCCTTCCTTCTGCTGTATCAACTGTATCACTCAGCTTGGTCTTGTAATGGATGTCACTGATAAAGATTTTGAAGAGCACCAGTCCCAAGACAGACCCCTGAGGGACACTGCTCAGCACCAACTACACCTGGACATAGAGCCATTGACCACAGCTCCTCTGGCTGTGGCCTTCCAACCAATTTCTTGTCCGCCGAATAGTCCACCCTTTACATCCATCTCTCTCCAATTTAGAGATAAGAATGTGGTGGGGAACCATGTCAAAGGCCTTGCACAAGTCCAGGTAGATGGCATCAGTTGCCTTTCCTTTGTCCACTGATGCCAACACTCCATCACAGAAGGCCGCTAGATTGGTCAGGCACGACCTTCCCTTGGTGAAGCCATGCTGTCTGTCTCAGATCACGTGCTCATACCTCATGTGCCTTAACATGTCTTCTAGGAGGATCTGTTCCATGATCTTCCCAGGCATGGAGGTGAGGCTCACTGGCAGGCCTGTAGTTCCCCTGTTCCCCTTTCCTCCCTTTCTTATAAATGAGAGTGTTTTTTGCCTTTTTTCCAGGCATGGGGGACTTCACTTGATAGCCATGACTTTTCAAATATGATGAAAAGCGGCTCAGTAGACACATCGGCCAGCTCCATTAGGACCCTGGGGTGCATATTTTCTGTCCCCATAGACTTGTATACATTCAGTCTCATGAGGCTGTCTTGGACTTGCTCTGCCCTTACAGTGTAGGGAGCTTGCTCCCCCAGTTCCCACCAAGAGGTTCAGGGATGTGAAGTTGAGGGGTGTGAGAAATATGAGAGTCCTGGCTGCCTCTGAAGACTAAAGCAAAAAACTCATTGTTACTCAGCCTTATCCATATCTGTTGTAGCCAGTTCTCCTTCTCATTTGGCTTGGTCTGATCCACTTTTCCATGTCTGGGTGTTCATAGCCCTCAAACCTCTGTTGAACACTGCCATTGAGAAATTATGATTATTAACAGATGGCTGGTAATAGCTACTCCCCCCTTACATTTGCAAGCATCTACACCTTCAGTGGAGACATCTGCAGGCAGTCCAAAGAAGCCAGACTACAGTGTAAAATTTTCTCTGATTTTGTGACAAATATTAAGTGAAATGGACTACAGCTTTTTTTTTTTTTTTTTTTTTTTTTTTACGAAAGAGCTGGATTATCCAACTGTTTTTGTTGTTGTTTGTTTGTTTGTTTTACTCCAGGGTTTTATTTCCTGACACTATGTACACAACAGTACTGCTTCGAATTACAAGTTCTGCTCTGAAAGTAATGCCTCCTATTTTATTATGTTGGCCCATGATGTCAGAGGTATGCTGGTATGGCAGTAGAAATTGAACCTTCCTGCCAATATTCCATTACATTTTGATGCCATGCAACAGATGGCAGCAGAGGGGCAGTTTGACAAAATGGCATCTGACATGGAAGAGCGTATGAAGCAAAGGTGTGTAAACTGAATTCCTCCATGCAGAAAAAATGGCACCCACTGACATTCATTGACTCTTACTGAACAGCCACAGTTGAGGTGGTGGATGATGTGTTTCAGTAGTGGCGACAGTGACAGTGGATCATTTTCACTGGTGCAAACTGTTACTAGTATGGCATGCAGGCTCTTGTTCATTGTTGGTGAAAATGCACAGCTAATGATGATGACTATGTTGAAAAATAGTGTATTATAGCTGAGAATTTGTTCTATTAAACAGTGTTACTGTGCTCTTTGTATCTGCTGTAGTTTGCAGGGAAATAAATTGGAGGCGTTACCGTAGGAGCAACCTATATATATAAAATACTGCTGCTTTTGTAAGAAAAAAAATCAGCCATTTTTAGTCTTTTAACACACTTCATGCATTCTATAACAAAAAGTTAACAAGATTTCCACAAACCAAGTCATTAGGATAGATCATCGAATAGCATGGTGTTTGAATATGTATTTGTAAAAAAAAAAATTCAGGGTTTAGATGTCCATGTTGCAAAACTGCATATAACAAGCAGGTGGGTAATGGACTAGTTTCCCATCTCCTGAACATCTGTAGCACTACAATTCTTCTAACAATAGTACTCTTGTGACTGCTATTGAAAATAGAAGAAATAGGCTTTAGTGAACTCTATATTGTGACTGCCCTCTCTTGGATTAGCATCTTTTCTCAGTATGGCATAAACTTTCTCACACCATCATCTTCTTAAAATAGATTTGGTCTCTGTGCCTCTTGAAGTACTGGGAACTGAGGAGTGTTTCTTAATGCAGCCATGATCTTCCCCTGTCCCCATCCCTCCAGTGCCCAGTGGAACAGCCCAACAATGCACAATATCTTTAGGATAGGGCTGGACCACAGTAGATAATTTTTGTCTTAGAATATGTAGACGATGATTTTCATTCCAGATCCGAAATAATTTCCCACCCATCCAGTGCTGTCACTATAATTTGTGGATCTAACAGTTGCAGAAAAGTCACAAGTGATGCAGTCTGCACAAGCAACTCAACCTCTTTTCATTCCTCAGACTCTACAGAGGAAAGCAGCAGAAAAATCATGTTCTGAGCGAAACAGTGGTATATTCATGAGGCTCTATCATACACATTAATGAGGACTGTGCTCCTCAGAGGCTGCAACAACACCTCTGAGAAGAATTTACATGCCCAGAATCCTACCTTTTTTTTTCTCCACATTCTGCTGGGAAGAAATACAGAAAATAACAGTATTTATCGATAGGTATTTGAACTACCACTGCTATTTTTCTCACATGCTGTGTTAGTTTTGTAACTCAAAGTGAACAGCTATTAAAGAAAACCAGTGAGCACAAAGAAGTAACATTTTCAAAGTGATTATTAATTACTTTTGAAGTGATCATGCTTTTAAAATAAACTCCTGTACTCATATGGTAAGCACAGTTAAGGAAGAGATCTCTGACTGGAAAGCAACTTGCAGTGTGTGGTATATGACTGAAACTAGTGTTTATGCTTTACAGTAAGGCAAAAAAATCCTGAAGATTGCTTTGATGGCTGCTGGAAAATTTTAAATCTTCCCAAGGTGATTGAGATGAGCATTTTGACAAGCAGAGAGACTACAGATGTTGTAGGATTTTTTCTTAGGTTTGTTATATCCCTCAATATTATTCTTACTAGCATGATTTTCTCATCTTAATTGAGGAGTTTGCTTTAGAAAGCCTTTGTTCACAAATATGATCTAGTATTTATGTACAGCCAAAGGAGTAGGAGTCTTTTGTTCTGAAAAAAGCCTGGTGTCTTATGCCATTGCATTTTATTTGAAATCTGAAATTGGAAGACATCTTTTAACTTCTATGTTCTTACCATAAAAAGTATATAAATAAATGGTGTGTTTACCTCTCTAGATAGCCCTAGACATCCTGGAATTTATAGGGTTTCAGCATGTAAGGAGCAGATGGGTGAGCATACTGGGCTCTGCATACCAGGCTCTGCTCCTTCACAGAGGTCTACATTTAATATTTTCCAGAGCTGTAGTTGCTGCTGTGGTTGGTAGTACATAGTTCAACTCATTATTGCACTATAACCCTGGAAATAGGGCAAAGAGGGTAAGCACTGGCACAAGGAAGAATTTATGGCCATTGTATTGGTAGCTTGAGAAAGTAGAATGAAGACGAAGGAAAGACATAAGGGGAAGCACAGGGCCATATCTGTAAGTGTCCTAACAGCTCAAAATGCTGTTGTAACTGCCTTTGTGTGTCCAAGCCTTGAGACAGACATCCTTGACCTTTCAGTGTTCCACCACTGGAGACTGCACTTCCACAGTGTTGGTGTATGTAGGCCTCAGACTTTGGAGAGGTTTCTAGATTCCTTGTCACTCAAAAGTAGAACACTATCTTAAAAAAGTTCCAGGCATCCTGAAACAAAGATTTCTTTTTTAAACATTATTTTTTTGATGTACAGAAATGTAATTATGTTTCCTAACATAATCACTTAATTCTTCAGCAAATGGCTAAGATCTCAGGATGCATTGCACCTTCTGATAGCCTGTGTATCTTCACTTGCTACATAAAGTCAGTCAACACTAAGATTGGTGGTGTTGCAAACCATTCTCACATCCTTGAGATGCTGCCTTGGAAGGTGGGATAACCGTATAGCAGTGCCCTGCATATCATCACTGACAATATGATGATCCGCACATTTCTGCCATGGCACTCCACTTACATTTCTCTCTGCTTACAACTCACAGAGGATACTTCAAAGTACACAGGGTGTGCTTCTTTAAATCTTGGAGTCACTGACTTCTTAAAGGGTAGAAGAAATGCTAGCAGCTTTCTGAAAATCCTGTCGGGCAACAAACCTTATCTCATGCCTCTTCTTTGGCAAGTAGATCCCAGGAAAAGGATGATGAGTAGTGAGTCCAGGCCAGAGACCTGCTTCTCTGATTTAACTAATAATGCTCAATTAAAATAAACCTAACTATGTAAATTCTACCTTAAGACTCTTCAACTAAAGTCTCACCTTGCAAGCCAGTAGTCCTGTAAAGGATCACAGGAATCATCCCTACAACATTCTCATTTTGCAACAGAGGAAGAGCTCTGAACAGGAAGGACTCATTTGCCTTATGCATCTACCAAACACTAACCCAGATCCAGCTCCCTGGCAGAACCACACAAAGACCCACAACTCACAGTGTGAAACCAGGCTTGCTGCTGCTTTTACCAGCACTCCTGGATAGTAATGTGTCCAGGGAAGAGATTATGGGGTAAATATGGCCTAATTGAAATCAGGGCAAAAAATCACTTATAAAAAACATACTTATAAAGCCACTTTTATGAAAGTCTTCTATATGTTGCATCACAGCTTCAAAGTGTAGAAATAGTAATCCAAACTATATTTATGAAATAATTCATATTGTGATAATACTAATGCCACAGTGTACCATGTAATGCCCTTACTACCTGTGAAAGCACTTAGAAATGACTGAATCCCGAAAAAATGAGTTGTACGTATGCTTAAGCAGATTATGTCTGAATTTCTTGGACAATTATTTGCTTTAATATTAAATTGTGGATGGGAGTTGACTATGGAGAAATTTCTTAGAATAAATGATTCAGTTCTACAGTAATATTGAATTAAGATTATTGAAAGATGAAATTGTGCTAATATATTGCAGAATGAAGTTTAGGAGACAAACAGACCCACGTTTTGATTTAAGGAGCTGCATGTCAGCTGCAATGATCACTAAGTTCCAGCGAGTGGCAGCTGAGTGTGGTCTTTGAGTCAGGAACAGCCCCCTCGGTTCTTGGCCAGGGAAAACCTTCCCACCGCATTCCAGTGGGAATACCTGAGAAAACATCGTGGAGCCCAGGATTTCCAGAGGAAAGACAGCAACCAAACAGAGATCTTTCCTTAGATGGACTCACCTGCGAGACTTCGAATAATCTTGCCTGTTTTCTTTGCAAACATCACTCAGGATTCTCTGGACTAAAAAAAAAGGGAGCCTACAAGAAAGATGGGGAGAGGCTTTATCTGGAAGTGTAGTGATGGAACAAGCCTAGGAAGAAGCTGGAATACTGAAACAAAGCTTTTTGTGCTATTTGTGACTTTGTCATGTATATATCAACCTCCAGGAAACGTGCCTCAATGAAAGATGATCTATGCAAGCAAGGAGGAAGATTTATTTGCTTGGTGAGGTTTACAGTGAGAACAGAACAGAAAATTCACAGCTACTATTATTAGAATATCTAATGAAGTGCAGAACGCTCAGAGATGCATTGAAGATAAGATCTCTTAATAAATTTGTGTAGATGAGTATAGAAACAAGTTAAACCTGTATACCTCTGTTACGGTTTATCCTGGCAGGCAGGAAAGCACAACATAGCCATCTCTTGCCAGTGGCATGAGGGAGAGAATCAGAAAAAAAAACACAACAGAAACAAAATCTCATGAAGTAAATGAGATAATAAATAAATTGTTTCTTTTAGTAAAGGAATGTTCTTTTAGTCAACATGACAACAGCTGCTGTTCTTTTCATCTCAAGCATTTTATCACTAAAGAACAGCTGTCTCACACTAACAAACACACTTGTCTTAGGTAATTCCAATAAGATTTCATGACTGCTTAGGGGCATGAAACAAACAACATTATCACCAGCTTTTTAAGAAATACTTTCATGAACTACCATCACAGTGCTACTGAAGAGTCATCTCAGCTGCCCTGTTAGTCACAGTTTTGTTGCAGTGCAGGGCTGTGTGTGACTGTATCTTCCTTGTCAAAAAGGGATGTCTGTTTTCAAGGACACATGTTCACTTTAAGGGAAAAAGAACTGAGTGAGGGATATGGTGAGTCTTCTTCAGGAAGGTAGTTGCTCTGGAGGAAACTCAGATCATGCAGCAACCAGACCACTCAGTCTAAGGGGCAGTACTATGCGCTTGAATCATGACTGAGGGCATTTCCACAGGTGGGCTTTAGAGTGAAGGGACTGAAAGATGAGGACTGTACTTATTTGGCTACAAATGAAAGTAAATTTGCAAAGCTATAGTCCCTTAGGCCAAGCTAGTCTAATGTTCATCAGGGAAGAGATGCAACATACAAATGGGCTGAAGATCAAGGGGTGGACTTAACCATAGATACTATTTCACAAGTTATTCATGAATGTGAAACGTGCTGCAATTAAACAAACCAAGAGAATGAAACCTCTCTGGCATGAAGGGCGATGGCAGAAGTATAAATATGGCGGGGCTCGGCATTTATATTATATCACTGCCACAAAGTCGCGAAAAGTAAGCATTATGTGCTTAGCATGGTATAAGAAACCACTGGGTAGATTGAAACACATCCCATGACCCGTTCCACCTCTCCTAATACCATATTGGGCCTTGAAAAACAGGTCTTGTTTTGACATGGAACCCCAGACAGAACTGAGTCAGATAATGGAATTCATTTTAAAAATGCCCTCATAAACACTTGGACCAAAGACCATGTCATTGAATGGGTATATCATATCCCCTGTAATGCACCAGCTTCTGGGAAAATTGAACAATACAATGGACTGTTGAAAAGCAAGCTGAAAGCAATGTGTGGTGGAACATTCAAACATTGGGATAAACATCTAGCAGAAGCCACTCGGTTAGTCAATACTCAAAGGTCTGCCAATCCAGATGGCCTCACCCAATCCAGCCTTGTACATACTGTAGGAGGGGATAAGGTCCCTGCAGTACATGTAAAGAACATACTGAGGAAAACAGTGTGGGTTATCCCAGCCTTGAGCAATGGTAAACCTATTTGTGGGGTTACTTTTGCTCAGGGACCTGTATTTACTTGGTTGATAATGCAAGAAAATGGAAACATTCAGTGTGTACTTCAAGGGAACTTGATGCTGGGAGAAAACAGTGAGTAGTTGTATGTATATATATATGTAATGATAATTACTGTTGTTATGATTTGTATGTGTATGTATTTGTGTTGTACAATTTAAGCATGATGTAATGATACAGAATAAGGGGTGGATTCTGTCCTGGTTTTATCAGTATTCCATATCATGATGTCATGCAGCAAGCCGATACTTAAGCACAGTGCTGGGTGCACTTCCTGGGTTCTGTGCTTCCAGCAGACTCAGCTATTCTCACAAGAGTTCCAGATCTCCGAGAGGAAGGTGCACTGTGAACTACAATTTCCAGGAATAGATGGTACTCCTCACATGATTTCTGATTCCAGTTGGCTGGGGAGAGCTCTCGTCCTTCTGGGAGACCAGCTGTGAGGGTCTGCTGACAAGGATTCAGACTATCTTTCACTCTCTTCTTTTTTTTTTTGGTTCTTTTGGTTTATTATTCTTACTTATTCTGTATTATCTCACATTCCTTTTAATAAATTAGTTCTCCTATTGTGTTTCTCCTCTTCCTCCCTACCCCCTTCTCTGGTGGGGAGGGAGGAGTGTCGCACGGTTAACTCTTCAAACTGCAACAAGGCCTCGAAACAAGCACTATACTGTAACACTCTTGTGCAAGCTGCAGAACAAACACATTGTGGGAAAGAGCAATGGAGAAGCCAGGAGTTAGTTGTCTTGCTTAAGGTGGTCTTGGGTCCCCCCTCAACCACAACCCTCCACAACCACCACATGAAGGGAGAAACACGGCTGGTATGGCATGCACACAGCTTGTGATACCAGACATTCTCTGCCTGGTGACAGATCTTGGTCTAGTTGCTAGGGACCGTCATAAGGTATAAAAAACACTGTCAACCCTGCAGCCGGTGATGCTTGCCCCACCACATCCTCTACCACCCCAGAAGAAGAAGAAGAAGGACTGACCCTCAGGACATCATGGGATCTGCAATGGTGACTTAAGAGATTTTTTGCAGGTTCATGAGGCAAGGAATTTACAACTGGAAGCATGGATGTTGCCATCCAGGAGAACAGCACAGTTCTGCAGGGAGATGCTGGACATGACCCTGTGGGAAACGTTGACTGAGCATGCAAGCAGAAGAGTGTTGGACTGTCTTCCCAGATCAAGACACCATGAATGCTATGCTGCAAATCAATCTAATATGATTTGGTGTGTATTATCTGGAATAAGTCCTAGGACGGACAGAGAGATCAGAAGAGAGGGAAAAGGATGTTGTATCACAGAAGGAATTTTTGGGACATTTCTTAATTTTCTTTGAGTACTCATGTGCTTTCTTCATAGGGGGACCTACTCTGTGACACTCAGCTTTTCAACATTCTGGATAGTCCCCTGGCTGCTGGGTCTCATGGCTGAACCCACAACAAGCTCAGGAGAGGCAGGTGGAGAAGTGAGCCTGTTGCTAAGGAGTCAAGGGAAATCCTTGGTTCTGCCAGGCTCAGAAAGGTTGTGGGTAAATCGCAGGTCCTTTGCACTCTCACCTCCTCACAGAGGGAAAGAGCCAGACAGTGCAGTGCCTTACGTCTGCTCCCCCATCTTGCATGGCAAAAATCTTCTACCTTTGCCACTGCCAAGGCACCCACAGTTTCCTAGGTATCATTGATAACCAGAATATGAGCTCTCTGTGCAAAGTAGGATTCCTTGGCTGATCTCCAGTCCTCCTCTTCCTTGGAGAAGAATAGCAGCTTCTGCTACCCACTGTTCAGGCAGTGTGAACAGGAATGACCTGCAAAAAGATCATGCATCTTTCTTTTTCCATTCACAGCGATGGAAGTTCACAAGTTCACTATAAACGTTTTTCAAAAATACACCTTCTGAGGCTTGCAAAGACTATGTTACTCATCTGAATCAAAGACTCTAAAGGGCACTGTAAAGCCTGTTTGTTTTCCAGACTGGAAATATGTGGGACAGCATGTAGGTGTTCCCCTGGGATCTTTTTTTTGCTTCCCAGAGTTTTTGTTTCTTTGTTATTTCCCTCCCTTTTTTGTTTTATCTTCTTTACATAAACTTCTTTATCGGTCCATATTTCCTTCTATCCAGTGGGATAGCCAAAGTTTTGATACCTGACATTTTTGTGGCATTTCCATAAAGCCTCATCACTAGTGGCTGGCTGTCAAAGTCCTAAATTCAAAGAAACTATTTTCAGTGGAGGAGAATTATTTACCTTGGATAATAAAATACACTGTTATTTCCAGCAATGCCTGGGAAAGGATCCCTGAATCGCTGCAATAATCCAATGGGCAGTACCAGAAACAAGAAAACCTAACAAGAAGGAAAAAGGCATAAATGTGAGAAAGATGAGGTTTTCTCAGTGAAATAAGTTCTGAAAATACAGCTTATATCAAACTGAAGTGCCTATTTACCACAGCCTCTACTCCTTTAGACTCTGATAGGAGTCTAATGTTTTCTGACCAGATTCAGTTCAGCTTTCTTTGCAATATTCATGGCTGGTCACTGGATAAACTGAGATTTGTGAGCACATTGCCCTTGTCCATCTCCTCTGAGCCTTTTCCCATTATAGAGGCTTACTGATCAGTCACAACCCAAGATTAAGCCTCAATAAAATTACTATTTTGGTACAGCATCAACAGAAGTTATTAGACCACCCATGACATACTCTGTTGTAACTGCATGACTACAACTTTAAACTGCTTTGAAATGACTGTCCTTCTCAACTTTGAGCAGCAAAAAAAAGATGAATTTTTACCATACAAATTGAAATCTCTGATTCAGACATGAAACCTGTTAGACTTTTCTTTCAGTAATGCACTATTTGTTACCTTTATTAGCATTCTTTACCTTTGCTTTTGACGTTCTTGTTTTCCTCTGTTCTTCATCTTATCATCTTTTTCTTGGAAGAAGTGGTATGTTTCACATTCAGTTAGATGTGGTTCATTTTACTGCTGTCACGTGCTTGAAGGTGTTTAATGTTTTTAGTCTTCTTTACACGGAATTTAGAAGATCAGTTAACTACAAAGTCCAAATCTGGATCTGAATTTCCCTTAATGTCAATAAATCTTTTCTCCTAGCAATTTGGAATCATTTCCAACAATAGAGCATGTTATTACCAGAAGAGTAATAAATAGAAGGTGCTTTCTGGAATACAAAATAATTTAAGTAATAAAAGCAGCTCATGAAGAGCTCTGTCTTTCATGATTAAAATGCTGTTATGGTGGATGCTAAGCAGACTGATATTAGGCAGAGGATCTTATTTTATGGGGAAGCGAAGTAATCAAAAGGATATTTTGCATTCTCCGTATCAGCTAATATAAGCAAACAATGTAGGCTTAACCAAGACAACAAAGATAAGGAACAAAATTTCTTTATGTAGCAAATAGATAGACATGGCTAATTCTACTGTGGTAATTTGCAAAATACATTTCTCTTTTTCACTGTTACAATCAAATAATGAACAAAAGCAATACAAATGCATTTGATCTACATCAGTGACCTATCTAATTAAAAACAAAACTCACTTGAGCATTTGAATGAGAACATGGTTTGCTTGTTTTTACCTTAATTCCTCAAAAAGATGAAATACAATAGCAGTATCCATCTCAGTCTCCATATATGAATCTGCAGGAAGTGGATAATGATGTGGATGATGAAGTGATCATTAACATGAGAATGAATGAGGGCAACGAAGAGTAAACATACCACCATGACCCACACAAGAAAATTGCTTTATCTTACCCCATCTCAAAGCTTTATCCTTTCAGACTTATACTGACAAAACCTTTGCCTGTCACGTCACATCAAAATCTTTTTAAGCCAATTGCAATGTCATATCTATGTAGCAACAGAATGTTCTGAACAAGTTGAATTTGTTGAATCCATTACCAAATTCATAAGTTTGTACTGCCAGTCTTTTTCATAGAATTGCAGAATGACTTAAGTTGGAAGAGAGACCTCAGTGATAATCTAGTTCAAATGCCTGCCAGGAGCAGGAACAGATTTCAGTAGATAGGTTTGTGCAAAACCCTGTCCAACCTGGCCTTGAACACTTACAGGATTGGGCATTCCCAGTTTCTTTGGGCAACCCGTTCCCTTGCCTCACTGCCCAAGAACTGTTCTTGGAAAGTTCATGAAGTATCTCCAAGAGCAATTTATCTGATCTATTCAACAGTATCAGTTTTTCCACTCAACTTTTTGATCTGTGTAGACAAAAGGTGCTCATTTAACAGAAAAGTTGGAACTTGGCTTCAAAAGGAAAAAAAAATTATTGGATTTTCAAAATGGAAGAGGACTTCCCAGATCTCTCACTTAGTTAATTCTGAGAATTAATCAAAATATGAAAGCATAATCTTATAAACATATGCATAATTATTTGTACTTTGTAGGCTACCAGGAATATAAGGAATATATATGATTAATTTTTAAACATAAAAATATATTCCATGCTTTTACTTAATTTGTTTTACTTTTTTTTTTCTTCCTTACTCCATCTATTGTTTAGGACATAAGGACTGTTCTCATAGTTATTATACCTACTGCCTTTGAGACTCAGACAATTTGGAGACATTTCTGATTCCAAAATCTTGCAGAAAAGCTTCCATATAACTTCATCTTGTCGAGCTTTTTACATCTCCAAACCATACATAGCATAAATCATCATGATCTGCAAGTAATGTGCAATGGTTTTCAAGGCTGTATACACAAGTAGTTGATGGAAAAGCAGCTAGTAGTAATGAGTTTCCAAAATGCACTCACGACACAGCTACTATCAGAAGTCAAGTAAATACTGACAATGACATAAAGTTCTGTGTCTATCTTCCCATAGTTTTCTCTTTCTCATCTTAGGATCTCCTTTCACATATGTTGATTTTAGTGATGAAGTGCAGGAACTAAGGACATTGTCTGCCCCCTGTTAACAGGAATGTTAGAATTTTGAATACATACATACACAGAAAGACACAAATGAGAAGAGCATAAATTATTGACCGGTTGCAAAATATGCCTTTGGTAGCATGCCAAAAGCCTCCATGTATGAAAGCACAGCAAAGCAGACTGTTTTACCACTGGCATTTTCTTAGACCTCTTCTCTGAAGAAGAAAAAAGATATCACTGAAGGTCAGAGATGGGCAGCTAGTGCTGCAAGGAGAATATAGCTCTAGTCATTGTATGCAGAGACACTCACGCAATGACACTGCTGGCAGGACCAGAGAGCAGGACAGTCAGCCTCATGTCTTGCTGCTGGCAGGTACAAGACAAACACTGATCAATATCGTTTCAAACAAGAGCAAGCCACAGGTGTCTGTAGGCTACAAGCAAACCAGTCTGGTGTATCTCAGCATGCATGTTCACACCATGCCAAGCCAGTACAGGAAGCAGCCACCAGGCATCACAACTCCCTTATTTTCATAGGTGGTGCTTCATTTCAAGCCTCAGTGAAGAGATCCTACCTTCTGCAAACCAATGCCATGGCTGAGAAGACAGATTTGGTGCTGGTTACGTTATTCATAACTACAACCCTGCCCTGCTTTCAGCTTGCTTGTCCTACAGCCATCCTGCCCTGCACCATCATTAGGAGCCCCTGCTGCAGAGCAGGATCCCAGTGCAGGTAAGGGCTTTGGGCAATGTGAGTTCACTTGGCAGTTTTACCTCTGAAGTTAAAGGCAGGGTTAGTTACAGATAAACAGGATATTCTACGTATGAATTTCAGTGTGGTACCTGGCAGTAAGCTAAGGAATTCATTTTGTAATTTTATTTCTTCTGACTTCACAAAACAAAGCTCTTACACTTTTATCACTAACTTTCCCATGTAAAACAACTAATTGAGTAATCCTTTAGCAGGATTATTAAAAATACCCTCCTGAACCTACATGGCTTCTCTCCTGCTATTAATGGTGAGACAATTCTTCTCATTCCTACTGGAGAGGAGATCAGAATGCTGCAGAGGCCATTGCAGACAATTTCTTTATTCCTCTCAGAGACAGAAATCAGTCTTTACTGCAATGAACATCTCCTGCACTTCCCTCATAGAGAATCATGCTTTGAAGAGATTATTCAACACAACATGTTGAATTCTCTATGTGACACATTGACCTGGTTGTCAAGGAGTTGCACAGTACAACTGGTAGAAGAAAAACACCAGACACTGCAAGAACAAAAGCAATTGAACTATGATCTAAATCATGAGTGTCCAACCTTTTGGCTTGCCCGGGCTGCACTGAGTGAAGAGAAATTGTTGTGGGCCACATATAAAATATAGCTAATGTATGTAAGGAACAAAACTTATGCTGTTCTTTTAAAATTTTTTTATTAAAACATTAAAAAAAAAAGGAGAACAACAAAAACATAAAACTAGAGAGATATTTGACCATGTTTTTGTGAAAATAATGCGTCAATGTCTGATTCAGTGAAAGTGGTTGCAATTCTAAGTGAGTTCTCAAGGCGCTTGTCAGAGACTTTAGATCTAATTGTGCTCTTCCTGTGCTTCAGCCTTGAAAACAATTGTTCACAAATGTATGTACTGCCAAAAAAAAAAAAAAACCTGCTGACACAAATAAGATATTATCATAAAGTTAGGAATAGTTTACTCTGATAAGTTAGGTCTTATAAAATCTGGTGAAGAGACATGACAAATTTTTTGAGTTGAATACCTGATGACAACTCTATACATCCCATTTGAAAACTTACAGGTAATATACCTATGTTGACTGAAAGTGGAGTCACAAATATACCAAAAATTTGATGGTTTTTTTTGCAGTTTTGAAAGCAGGTTTCACATTCCTTTAACAAAAAGGAAAAGCAGGGCTGCATGTTTTTCACTGCTCACAAGACAGCATTTAGCCAGTGTATCAAAATGCACAGAATTATTGGCCATAACCTGAGCTTGCCATAATTCAAGTTTCATTTTGAACGCTGTTAGGGTTTGAAACATAGCACAGATGAGTTTATTTTCACCTTGAAGCTGCATGTTTAACTCATGTAAAGGAGCGGTCAAATCCATCAAAAATGCCAAATCCGTGAGCCATTTTTAATCTCCATGTTGATTCCAGAAACCATTTGATTTCATTTTGCAAATCATAAAGTCTTTTTAGCATTTTACCCCAGCTCAGCCACCTTCCTCCAGAAAACCAGAAGATGTCCCCATAAGCAGCATTCGTACTTTTAAGGAACTCCTGGAACTGGTAATGATTCAATCCCTTGCACATCATGAAATTCACAGCTTTGATGACCATTTTCATGACTTCATCAATTTTTAAAGCTTTGCATGTACATTTTCTCAGTGAACGATGCAGCAGTATTTCATCAAACGTGAGTCGCTGACAGCAATTGCATTGCCTTCCAATAACTTGTAGAAGTCCTCCTTTTTTAGCAGTTGTCACTGGGGCACCATCAGTAGCTGTACCAGATATGTTGACAAAGGTTAAAGAAAACTGCTGTAATGTCATTTTTACTGCTTCATACAAATGAAGAGATTTAGTTGTGTCTTTTAATGGCACCACAGAAATCATTTCTTCAGTGACATTGTGTTTGTTATCAATACCTCTGTTGAAAATGGCAAGCTGAGCCGTATCTCTAGCATCAGTACTTTTATCTGTCACCAAAGCATAAAGGTTGAGATTACCAGCTTTACTTTCCAAACTTCTCTTAACAGAGTTTCCAGTTTCTTCAGTTTGCCTGGCTGTAGTCCAGTGAGACAAACTGATTTTTTTAAAAATCTGCTTTTTTTTTATAAGGACACATTATATCTGCTATGCTTTTCATGCATTGCTTAATCAACTCATCGTCAGTAAATGGTTTTGACTTTTTTGCATTCAGATTCACTCCCACATAACTAGCTTTTACAGTAGAGCCCATTTGAGTTGTAACTTTAAAAAAAGTTTCTGTTGAGATGATAGACTTTCAGTTCCACGATTTTGTCTTTATGAAGCATTCCTTGATATTCGTTGAATTTAGCAGCATGTTTCTGCACACGTTATCTTTTCAACTAGTAATCTTTGAAGACCGACATAATTTCCTTACAAATTAAGCATATTGCCATTATGTCAGTCTTGAAAATAAAACATGAAACCATCCAGTTTTCTTCAAACACTCTTCCTTCATCCACAGTTTTTATTTTTTGGGTTCTGTATTTTTTTTTTGAGACAGCATTATTTAGGTTGAAATATCAGTATCAGCAATCACTGCATTTTACTCACCAAGTGGCACAAGCACATGCTGTGTGCAGTACACATGGGTTTCAATTCGACTGTGTGTCTGTGGCAGGTGCAAGGAGTCAGCTCTGCACTGCCCTGGTTACACCCCACACCGTGCCCATTGTACACCTATGTTTGGTTGTTACTGAGTGATAGATGCATGCCCAGGCTACACCACGATGCTTGGTGGGGCAGAGCCACCACCAAGATAGTGCAGGGCAGGGGGCGGATGCAGTAATGGCTGTAATAGGCCACATGTAGGCCGCAGGCCGCAGGCTGGACATACCTGGTCTAAACCAATGTTAGTCAAGGAAAAATTGTTGATCTCCCTTCTCCTTGCAGTTATTATTCTAGTGCAAATGGCTGCCACCCCTGAATGTGACAGAAACAAACTAAAAACCCCAGCAACACAGAACACCCAGCAGCCAGTAATTAATGCGCCTTTTTGCTATTACTTTGTCACATGACAGCAGCTCTGATGTCGTTAGGCTGCCCTTGCAGTAGGACTAAACTATCCCAGCACTGGCTTGCTAGTGCTCTAGCTGCCAAAACAAGTCTGCCTGAGACCAAGTGGTCTATTTTCTTTCTCAGAAATGATAATTTGTCAGATTTGCAAATCAGTATTTGTCAGTGTTGCGAATTAGAGAGGTAAAGCCCAGGTGCAAAGTCCATTCCATTAGTTTTGCAAGTTATGGCTCCTCTACTAAGTCAGCATAGCAGACTGAATTAAACAGATCACTCTGCTGTCTTAGAGAAAATTACAGTGTAATACTAAAAAGTCAACATTTTCCGTGGAAACCAGATGTTTCAATTAGACAAATAAAACAAAGTCTTTCACTGAAAATCCATGCTTCCCCACAAAACAACTGTGAAAAGTTTTCACCAAGCCCTCAGTGATTTCAGTAAGGAGAAATTCATGCATGAGTCTATGCTGATCCTAAAAGTTTATAGACCCATGCATGAATGGAGACTGTCATGTGAAAAAGAAATGTCTACATTCATTATCATGAAGTGTAGCTGAACTAGGCTATCTCCATGTGTTTAATTCCTTTATGCCACCCAAAAACTCAACCTGATTTAGATTCAGACACTTCCAAACCTGTATAAGCTAATCTGGGGAAAAGGCTGTCAAAGTAATGTAAGAATGCTCACACTGGGAATTAAGCCACTTCAGTGAAATGAAATTAATTTTAAATATTATTAAATAGCAGGAAAATGTCTTTCTGTGGACAGATTCATAACCAGTGCCTTGGCACAGGCTTGCTCTCAAGTAAAACTGAAGCATTTATTTTCTTAGAGGTCATAAGGTGCTCAGAATACTGAATTCCCACGGCTTCCCTTAATCAAAGCTTTGAAAACAGAGACAAAATGTGAGGATTCATGCAAGCCAGAACATTGTTTTTAAGGATGTAACACGATAGGGAGCTCTGAGCATGGTGATGAATTTGTCACAATTATCTCTCCATTTAACAAAGCTTCCTATGAACCACTATGCATTATTCAGCAGGTTTGCAGCAGTACTGTGGGTGCTGTTCAAGGTTCTGATATTTTATTATGTATCTGAAATGCACACAGATTTCCTTGGCAAGATCTGTGAGAGTATCTCATTCTTGTGTGGGAGGTTTGAACCAAGCAAATATTTTTGTAATAAATATTTTATTCACACACAAAAAAATGCTGACTGGTAATTGTAAATTTATCCTATAATTACCAGGTAACTTTGAACCTATTTTCAAATGACAGAGAAGAGTATATTAAACACATATGTTTTAAACATTTTGTAAAGACACTTCAATTCTTCAGTTCCTCAAGCTAGAAAGCTAACTGAGCACTCTTTAATGGAGTTTGCAGTGTTCCAGTTTGTATTGGTGATATAAGCACTTAATAAACTAAAATTATTTCTGGATGAAAACATAGTTTCCTAAAAAGACTAGGTAGCAGAAACAACCATTCCATTCATGTATTTTGCATTTTAAAGAGAAAAAGTCTTAACATTGTCTTTAGAAAAAGACTAATAAATTTTGATGAAAAAAAGAACCTAAGCTCCCTTTTCCATCTATACTGAGGGTTGAAGACTTCCTTTAGGGTGAATGTTCCTGTTTAGAAGAGCCATTGATCAGCTTTTTCCATCTAGCCTTTTTTTTCATCCTTGCATTCTACATGTCAAACAAGATCTAGTTTTGGTTTTGAAGGATGCTGCAAGCCTTTAGCTTCTTCTGAAAATATCAAGGATTCAACAACATGAAAGAGCAAAACCTAAGAACTGTAACTGACAGTAATTAGTCTTTTGTGGGCTGCTGTGCTCTTCCGCTTCATACGAGGGTCATGCTAATTGCAGGGATACTGAGTCAATGTTAATTCTTCATGTAGAACAAGATGACTATTCCTTTAAAGCGCATCTACATTATTTTTTACCAAGTAAAAAAAAAGAAAAAAGAAAAAAACCTCTATTGCTCAAAGTGAAAAATAATTAGATAAAAGAGTTTTTTAAGGCATTGTAAAGTCAGAAAGAGGAAACAGAAGTCAGGTGAGAAAAACTTTCGCAAACAATCTGCTTCCCCTGAAATGAAGGCAAAAATGTTCAAGTGCCAGTTTCTTTTTAAAAAATTGCATGTTCAGTAAAATGAATAACCAAATATTGTCAAATAAGCTTTGTGCAGCTTATATTATAAAATATAAACACAGAACAAGCAAAAAAAAATTAAAACTTTTTTTGAATTAAAGAGACATACCTCTGCTCTATGTGAACACACGGGTGCATTTCCACTGGGTTTTCCGCTACTCAGATGTCCCAGGGCAAGTCTTTTCTGCAGAGGCACTGGCATAGCAAAAGCCTATCCATAACATGAGTAACCAAATTATGTGCACTCACAGAAGTCACCAGTGCAGTCACCCCAGCCAGTGAAATCTTTAGCAGAAACAAATCCACTGATCAATGCATGGGATATGCATGGCTTAGAAGAATAACACATACGGAAAATTTCTCACATTAGCATTTCAAATTGGACCTTGAGTTCTCACCCAGCAGCTCATTGAGCACAAATTCATATTCTCCATATGATTACCAAAGTATCTGTGCTGCTTACATGTGAGACTTTGAAGTAGCTGTGCTGTCCCAAAATGTAAGTACTTAAACCCAGTGTGCAAAGAGACAATATACACAAAAAGGCAAGATATTTATTTCATTTCTGTGTAGAGGTGGGTCCTTGGTGGTTCATCCATAAAACTAGAACACCTTTTCCATAATACAGGATTTCTTTTATAGACCAAAATTGCAAAATTATTTCTCTCTAAGTATACTGATAACATTTACCTACATCAATGGTTAATTCCTCTTTTTCCATTTGAACTTCTATCAGTTCTAATTCCTGTGATTAACGCTCGAAGTTAATGCCATTTGCAGCTAGTATATTCCAGGCAACTTTTCTTCATACCAAGACACGCACAATACACATCTTCTTTCAGTAGGCTGGTTGACTAGTTTCCTTTAGACATCAGCTGTGTTTTGATCACAATATTTACAAAATGCTACATGCTGTCACACCTGTCATATGGTAGCTAAGAAGGTAATATCAAATACCCATATCCTCAATACAGAAGTCTTGTACCAAAGATGTCATCACAGAGATAAATATAGTCTACAGTCTACTCCCACACAATCACACAACATCACTATGCATGTTTATTCTGATTATACGTTGTTTTACTGTAATTCAGCCTTTCTTCTTTGGTGTACTCCTACTATTTCCACACTGTTTTCACAATAGTTGCCATAACTATAACCAGATATCCTACTCCCATAAAAAATATATATATATATTAACCCAATGATTTGCAACTCATAAAAGAAGTACAAATGATCTGTTCTGTTCTGCTCAAAGGAATGGTTGATTAAGAACCATCCCTGAGAATTTTAGGTCAGTAAGAACTTTTCCCTGTGATAAGGATGGGATCGTATTCCTTTTATCTCAGAGTACTGTAATAGTGTGCCCCCCCACAACTTCCTCCTTTGGTCTATTACACACAGGGCCTTGCTCAGGCAGGTAATGAGCATAATACTGGTTGCACTCAAAATCCTGCTAAGACAGATAACAAACACAAATCTGTCTCAAACTGGGTGCTGAAAGAACTGATGGCAGACACTTCATTCAACAGCTGAGGGCCTACTGAGAATATGTAAAAAATACGACTATGAGTCAACCATTTTAACCCACAAATAATGAGCAGCCCAAGAAAGCCTTGAACTCTTCTGCATGGTAGCTAGCTGCATAATAGGTTCTCCTTTTGAGTAGGGATGGCTCTTGAGTTTACACCTGCTGTAAAGATCCCTTACACCCTGATGTCAAGAGAATCCTTGCTGATACAGAACCTCGGTAAGTGATTAATAGTTTATTTAAGCTTTGTTAGCTTTGTTAAATCTTAGATTGATAGTGCACATATAAGTCCTTAGACATAAACCTTTGACCAAGCTTGGGTCTAGGAGTAGATTCAGCCACACCCAGGCTCCATTGTTCAAGGAGTTAAGAAAGCAAAGGGCTGCACTCTGAACCTCATGACTCAAACAGGAAGGTCTTCTGGATGAGCATGTTTAACCCTACCCTTTATAAAGTAAAGAATTAAGTGTACTTTGCCATCTCTGTCACTGTACTCTGCCATCTAAGTCACTGTCATATTTATGATTAAGCTTTGCTAAATTTCTGTATTATTTTAATAAACATACTGCTGCTTCTCCCTTACGACTGAAGCGTAGTTTCCATTTGTGACAAGTATGCTCTTGATCTCATCACTACCACAGAAAAGGCATACTCTATGTGGAGATGTATCACTTCAATTCAAAAATTTCTGTAGTCACAGATATGCAAGCATTTTATGTTGTTTAAAATATACAGTGCCTATTCTTTCATGGAAAGCTCTGGAGAGATCCCAGACATTTATTAAGCACTTAACAGACAATAATGCAAATTAATCAAAAAGGTCTTTAGTGAATGTGTAAGTAATGGACAGGAAACCATCCATTTGTGTTACCTACTGTGTCCACTTTTTCCAGTAAGATTGTGCCCAGGAGCATATTCCCCAGGACACCTCCTCTTCTGAATAATCAAGTGATGCAGTTTCATGGGAAAGAAAAATGGGTAGAGATTTCCAAAAACCTCAAACTCAAATTTCTCATTAAATGTTCTATAGTTTCCTAAATCCATTTTGCTTCCAAATGACCACTATCAAAATGGTACCACCAGGGTGATTTAAAAGCACCACTACTAGTAGTTCATTATTTCAAGGGTGGAGGAGAGATCTGAAATATATACATACAACCTAATTCTGAGTTTGCCAAGCGTCTTGAAAGGGAAATACAGAGACATCTCCCTTACTAACATGAGAAAGAGTCCTTCAAAGTACAGTATAGTCATTCACTAGACTGTCCATTGCAACACCAGTGACATGAGCATAGAGTTCAGGCACCACTTGCTCAGGCACCTGCAGTACTCTCTGGTCATTACTGGTCTTAATAGCTGTTTGTAGGCTCTGGATCAGGTCTGATGGAGAAGGCCTGTCAGTTGCATTCCACTGCCAACAGGACTTCATGATGCTGTACCTGTAAGAAGGAGAAGTAGAGAGGAGCTGGGAATTAACAATACCAACAAAAAATTTTGCCACAGTCTAATTATTTCATATGTAAAACATCTAGAGACCTCCTCTTTTTCTGCTTCATATAAAGGTATTTCAGCTAAACCTGTAACTACATAATAATGCGTGAGGAAAAAGGCAGACATTCAGTTGATTACCAGGATGTCATCTTTGAGCATGGGAAAAGGGGAAATTATTACATTTGATATTTCCTTTCAAAACAGTAACTGGGTATCCTACCAGTGAAGGACCTCTGAACATTAAAAAAATAATAAAAATCTTAAAAGTCTTCACAAAATGAAACATAATGCCTCATATTTTCCCTGTGGTCGCTTAGTTCATTTCAGAGATAATTCAGCACTTACAAGAGAATGATTACTCTAGAACAATCCTGTACCTTGCAGAGAAGCAGTGGAGCAACAAAATTTAAGGGCAGAGAAGAAAGCAGAAACAAGAACAATTTTCAAAGCAAGTAAGAGAGTGTTTGGCAGTCAAGGCTTCACGTAGGAGAATCCAGTAAGGAGGTGAGGCAGGCATGGGAACAAGTCTTCTCAACTAAGAATATACAGTTCTGTACGGTCTAGACTTAGAAATCTTCTTTAAGATATAGTTTTGCATGCTGCATTTCCATTTATCTCTGAAAATCTCTCTTTCAATTGTACATAAAGCAAAGTGGCTTACATGGCTTGCTGGCAGCTTGAGGGCTGTTTCATAATGTTTCGTCTCTGCAGGTATGGTAAGATGTCAGAAGGTGGTACCTCAGGATATGGTGGATCACCTGGAAGGTGAAGGGAAAATAGCAGAAAATCTATGAGGTAAAGGTTGCAGACAGCAGCTTCAGTATAAGAATGACATCTCTGCCTAATAAAATCTATTCTCTTGTTCTTTCAGTTCACACTGATAGAAAACCTAAAAACAATTGCCGTGACTTTGTATGTCAGAAAAAACAAGATGCTTATTTAAATGCCTCAATTTTGCACTCTTAAATTTGAGATTTTTTATCTTGTTAATTTATTGCTAACTTCTGTTTTTTTTTATTTTTTTTATTACATCATCTTACCTAATGTAATCATTTCATACAGTAGAATTCCAAAAGACCATCTGTAAGAAAAGAAAACAAAGCAATGTTAAGTTTCCATTCTAGCAAGCTAGCTAGCTTAAACACATACAAATGACTAGTTACGTTCTGCAGAAATGAGAAGGTATGAGATGTAAAGTTAAGCACTGTGCTGAGAACAGGTAAGCCTTGCTGTGAACTTCAGGACATGAAATAATTACACATAAAGAAGTGAAAGAGACAGGTCTGACAGACAGATGAAATTCTAGTTCAAAAATAAAATCATACATGTCTGCCTTGATGCTAGGGGGGTTCTTTAGAAGCCGCTCCGGTGCCTGCCACTTTACTGGCACCATCTCTGTGACTGAGCTGGCACCATATGTATGAGCTTTATAGGCCAGCCCAAAACCACAGAGCTTGGCAGTGAAGTTGTGCTGAAGTAGGATATTCCTGGCAGCGATGTCACCATGGAACAACTTCTTCTGCTCAAGGTAAGCCTAAAAAGTTGGAAGAGTCTATGATCATTTTAAAATTATTTCTAATTAGCAGAAATTTTTAATGAGTTTGCACCCACCCTTCACAGTGCAGAACAGAGGTCTAGGCCCACCAAATCAATACAGTCATATTTGACTCAGTTTTAACAAACGGCATCCTCACTGCTTAAGTCAAGAAAATCTAGGCAATCATGCAAGCTTATATTGCAATCAAACAAGGAGCAAAAAATTGAGCAAATCTGAGCAGACTTACCAGAGCTGCTGCAATTTGTTGTCCAACTTCATATACTTGCCTTTCAGTGAAGTCACAGGGGATACCATCCATTGTCATTACATCCTAGAGACAAAAAAGTAGACCATGGATTACAGCTGTAAGGTGCTGGGGAACATGTCTCCTTTTAATCTCATGAGTACTATGTAATCATATGCTTTCCTGGATAATTTCACAGATTAGTCATAAACTGACTGAAAGATAAGGGCATATGAATGGGTGATGTTCATGATAGATGGTATACTGGGTAAGATAAGGACAGCTGAGACTGGTGGGTAAACTGAATAATGGAAAAGAATTTAATAGGTTGGACAAAAATGAGCAGAATGACAGTGGAGAATGACAGTTCATACATATGAGTGAAAGAACTGTTAACAAATTAGAAAAGCACGTCTGTAACACACAAATGAATATCTGGGTAGAGATTATCAGTCCATTTCTTACTCTCTTGCCTCTAACAGTGACCCTGGCTGGATACTCAAGTGAGAGAGAGAAAATGAAATAAGCATATGTTGCTTTTCTTAAGTAGTCTTCTGCCTCCAGTTATTTTCAGTCTAAAGACTTCTTAAAATGGTTAGGATTTCAATATGCTCAGTAACCTTCATAGTTATCTTCCATGAATTTATTCAGTCTTGTTTGAACCCATAAAATGCATCAGTATCCACAGCACTCAGTGAAAAGGAATTCCATTAGTCAAATCCCCACTTCGTGAAGAATGATCTCCACTTGTTTACTTTGACCATGGCACTTACTAGGCTCATTTGTTACCACCTTTGTCTTTCTGCTGAACAAGACAGAGAACAATCTCTGTGTATTTAGTATTTCAGATGTGGAAGAAAGACAGATTTAGACAGAGACATAACAGTGTTTTGTTTCTATGCCTTCCTTACTAATTTCAAATATTTGTGGATTTTGTTTTGCTTGAGTAGACTTTTTCATAAGAGTATATGTGTTCTTAGAATCAGTCCCATGATTTCACATCTCGTCAGCAATGGGCTGATACAAAGACATCATTATGTATGTGAAGTCAAGACTGCTTTTGCACATGCGTATCATTTTATTTTTAGCTATGCTGAATTTTATTGTTTTCTTTTTATTGGCCAGCTACTCAATTTTGAAGGATTCTTCGGCAAATGCTCAAGATACACCCTTGTTATTGTCATCACCAATCATCACCTCACTTCCAACTCTTTTGCTAGGCTATTGACACATACTATGAAAAGCACCAGGTCCTAGTACACTTCCTAGCAGAGCTTCATGGGTGACCTCTCTCCAGTGCAAGTACTGACCTTTCACACCTGTCCTCTGTTTGTTGTCTTTTCATCATTTAGTTATCATTCAAAGACCTTCTCCCCATCTTCATAACTACTCTGCTGCTCTAAAAGCTTTTAGAGTAGAACTTCCATTTAAAACTTTTGGAAAAAAGGTATGTATCAGTATATCACTTCTTCCAATGCCTGCTTAACTCGTCAAAGAATACCAGTGGCCTGCAGTCAGACTTCTTTCAAAATGTCAGCTTCTCCAAACTATAACACACCTATTCAGAAATGCACTGGTTCTATTCCAGTTCAGAATTTCGTAGAACTTCTTTGGGAATGGAAATGGCTTAGACTGACACAGACGGATGCACGAAGAGATGAAAAGAATCTTCTATGACTTACATACAGATACGTACAGCAATTTTAAGAAGATATACTATCATCACTTTTTTTGACTCACCTTACGACATGTCCATAGAAAATTTAGCAGGTCACCAAGAGACACATCTTCCATTATCATATAAAGTGGAAATCGATCTACACAGCATCCAACCAATTCAACCAGGTTCTCATGATAGCCAAGATTTTGATGGAATTTAATCCTTCCCAGGAAATCCTTTACTTCCTGGGTACTAACCACGTCTGAAAGAATCAAAGAAATCCCAGTCTACCACCATATGGAAGCAGCAAAGAACAGGGCAATTAGCTTGAAATAACGGCAGTCTTCTTTGATACTACTACAAGGACACTTTAGTGGACTAGTTAACATGTTAGCATGTTACTGAACACAGCTCAGTCTTGCCCAGTAATGATTACAAAATTCTGCCCAACTTCATGTCTTTGATGCACAGATCTGTACCAAAATGGATTCTTGGCCATGTGCTTTACCTTGTAAGGCTTTCAGTATGACACTCTTAGTCTTCCCTAGGTTCCTAGTTTCCAATTCTGCTCTGTAGATGCTCCCATAGCGACCATGTTTTACTATCTGCAGACTACCTAGTGAGAGTTTCTCTCGTGGTATCTCCAGTTCTTTCAGAGTCAAGGATGCAGAGTTTAGCAGGACCTCCATAGAAATCTCACTCAGCTGTATACAGTGGTTCTCTTGTGAACTGGATTCCTGCTGGTTCTTGTCTGCTGACAAAACCAAATACATGTGAAACATAAAAACAGACAGATGAACTCTTGTAGTAAGTGGCAATGCCAATTACTCTATTATCTTTGATTTTTACTCCACACTATTTTTGGCAATCAGGATGAAGGAAAGAAATGCTACTGCATCTTACTTATCCCGGCCCTGGAAGAGGTGAAGGACTGTATCTCACTCTCTAATTGACAAAAAGGCAGAATGAGTTTGGAGATCTCTACTACATTTAACTATGCTAACTTTCTTTATGGATAAGACAAATTTGTAATTGATTATCGTGCTGAAGAAACAGCCATTTTCTTTTATTACCAACTAGAATCATAGAATCATGGAATCACCAAGGTTGGAAAAGACCTACAAGATCATCCAGTCCAACTGTCCACCTATCGCCAATATTTCCCACTAAACATGCCCCTCAGTACGACATTTAAATGTTTCTTGAACACCTCCAGGGTCGGTGAGCCCATCACCTCCCTGGGCAGCCCATTTCAGTGCCTGACCACACTTCTGGAGAAGAAGTTTTTCCTAATGTCCAACCTGAATCTCCCCTGGTGCAACTTGAGGCCAGTCCCTCTAGTCCTATCACAAGTTACATGGGAGGAGAGGCTGACCCCCCCCCCCTCACTACAACCTCCTTTCAGGTAGCTGTAAAGAGAGATAAGGTCTCCCCTGAGCCTCCTCTTCTCCAGACTAAATAATCCCAGTTCCCTCAGCTGCTCCTCATAAGGTTTGTGCTCCAGACTCCTCACCAGCTTCATTTCCTTTCTCTGAATATGCTGCGGGGCCTCGACGTCTTTCTTGCAGTGAGGGGTTCAAAACTGAACACAGTACTCGAGGTATGGACTCACCAGTGCTGAGTACAGAGGGATGATCACTTCCCTGCTCCTGCTAGAAGCACTATTTCTGTTACCTTCAGTTATGAGAGAGACACATAGAGGGTGCTCCCATCTATGCCTTATCTTAGTTTTCTAGCACTTCCCTTAACATAGGCTTTTTTCCTGTATAGAAAGAAAATCAGTTCAGAACTAGAGTTTCATTTCAGCACAGCAGCGTGTGCTTGCAGTAATGACGACCCTTTCCCCTTCTCACCATTCCCTGTTCTATTTTCTGTTGTCCACACAGGAAGTAGGATCCACCAGCTTAAGATGAAATTTCATAAATGATAATAAATAGACGGGATAACTACGTGTGACATATATCCAAAAGACTATCATTTGTAATTATGCTTGCAGGAGCATCCATGAAGGCTCTTACATAAACACACTTTGCAACTCTCAAGTGATGTTATCACAGCATGTTAATCCACCTACACAGTATGCTGGATTAGGTTTTCACAGATCTCTCTGTACTATAGATTCTATTATTGCTAACAGAAGTTGGACAAATGAAGGTTCTCCACTTTTCCTTACATTTTCTAGATGGATGAATATCACCCAGGCTTTTCATTAATCCTATTGCCAAACAGATCAAGCTGTTGACTTAGGGCCACTGAAATCAACATTCTTTCCTCAGTTTGAAAATGGTGATGTTTACCTTGTTGCCCAGATGATGATGATTCCTCCCGCTTTGTCCTTGTTCGCAAGCCTCGACAATGGAGCCAAAGGATCACAGTTAGCAGAATGACAAAAAAACCCACAAGGAGAGCTGGGACAACAATCACTTCAGTCTGATATTCACGCACAACTATAAGCAGATAAAGAAAATGGGAATTAAAGGAGCACTGCTCTGAGAAGGACTGTGTGCAGCATTGCCTACTGTGCACCAATTCTGTAAAACACAGCAGTAATAAACTGTTTAAGGTGCAACTGTTTCAACTGACTGTGTGTGTGTGTGTGTGTGTGTGTCCACCTGCTGCTGCTTAGAATACCAACTGAACACTTTTCAGTGCTGCAACCCTGTTTCTCAAACATTGTTTCTCAAAGGTGCTGAAAAATTTAAACTTCATGAACTCACTAGGACTCCTGTACTTATTCAGATGCCTTATTCACTTATTTAGATGCCTTGGTACAGAGGCAAGGAACTTTAGTCATGACTGTAAGTATCACTCACCACTGAAACGTAGCTGGCCCTGGCAGAGGGATAGGAGGGATTTGGGAAGGGTTGGCCATTGCTGTGCCATCACAAATATACACAACAGTGAAATTACAGGTTCAGTTTCTTCCATTAAAAATGTAGGGAACAATTTAAAGAAAACAGGGTGTGATCACCTGCTTTGGAGTTTGACCAAAAGACACTGCCATTAATAAGAAGTTGCAGGTCCCGTCCCCAGATTTGGAGGCAGTGATATTTTTGCATGGGACAAGGTACCACTTCAGTTTCAAAGATGATACGAAGTGATAGAATCAAAATCTCACAAAACTGGCCCTTAGGAAAACAGAAGAGAATCTGTACTGACTTTGTCTTAACCTCATTTTTTATGTGTAATTCAAAGTAGAAATACTCTAAGATAGCTGTAAAGGCTGGGATCTTCATAGAAGATTCTGCTGTCAAATCCTCTTTTGTGGCATGGGATGGATGTAGCTGGAGAAGGGGAAAGACACTGGCCCCTTTTCAGCAAAGTTGGCCTTCCTGCTCAGTATGTGGAAAAATACTGTCTAAAGGAATAAGTGAATCTTACCACACAGCTTGTCATTGCTGTTGCATTCCAGTAGCATGCGTGTGAATCTTTTCACATCTCCTGCCATGTTCAATTACAAGCAAGTAGACCTCCAACCTCTGTCTTCTGCACTGACGAGAAGAATATTAATAAAATTTATCAGAAGGAAGGATGACTTATTAAACAATTAACAACTAGAATACGGAGATTTCCACCCCTTAAGTTCAGCAGTAGTGTGAAGAAGAGGCACAGGGACTTTGAGGCTTAGAGAATGACATGGAATATCCACTATCAAATCCCATGAACCACAGACTACATGACTAATGAGAACTTAAGATTAAGCTTTTTCTACAGTGCTACACAAATGTAGCAGAAATGCTAAGTCATATCTTGAAGCAGTGATTGAGCACCTGGTAGGAGGACGGCCAAACCAGGGGAGCTCAGGTGCAGGAAGTGCACCTGAGTGACCAGAAGGGGTGGAGCCAGGATCCATCCCTTCCCAGACCTCATTTAAGGGTTGGCAGTGGAGGCAAGGGTATCTCACTGGAGATCCCTGCCTACTAAAAGCCTTCTACAGGTAAGCAGGTTTTCTTCCTTTGTTTCTGCATCCACAGTTGCTGCATTTGGGCTTGTTCTCATTTGCTGCAGCCTAGGATTGTGCCACTCTGCTCTTATTGCTGTATTTTCCATCATATTACAGCATTACAACAAGTAATTTGGTACCTCCAAGCCTAAGGTTGGTATATGCACAAACATTCACAGTCACTAACTCAATCTTATTTAAAGAATCTGGCTCTGCCTAGATGCCAGAGTGATTTGACTGTTTATATTCTGATCCATAACAATCAGAAGCATGCATGCAGAATGTCTGTCATTCTTGAGTACTTTTCACAGCTCCAACTATTTCTCCATAAATACAAGGAAAAAAGCTTGTCATTAGGGCTCTCCAGTACTAACAACTTTATATAGCCAGGTCTATAACTTACTTTAATTGCAACACCTGGGACTCCTACTGTCTATTGTAGTTGAAAATACAGAATCTGTGCAAGCATATGTATTTTCAGTGTAACTTCAGCCATCACTACAGTAATCCTTCAGTACTTGTGGTTATGCACCCACAAAACATCCTGACTATGTATTTGTCACAAGTGCAATGTCACTCAGGCAGGGCTAGACTCACCAGTGTGTGATGTTGACTTTGTGTTGTACCAGGATTGCAGGCCAGCTGCAGGCCTTGCAAAACACATCCCTGAGGTAGAACCTCAGTTGTTCTGCACTACAGGGGGAGATTACCCCTGTAGAAATTTGTTTTTCAGTACAAGCTGTTTGTGTTTTTGTTTATTCTCTCGAGAACACATAAAAGTTTTAGAAGATGCTACACTACATACAATACCTTTACTGAGGACTGAAGTTACAAGATATGAATAGGCTCTCTGGTGCTGCATTGGTTTTTTTTTTTTTTTTTCCCCCCCCCCCTTTTTTCCTAGAATCATTGGAGTTGTAAGGGACCTCTGAAGGCCATCTAGTCCAACTCCCTTGCAATGAACAGGGACACCACAGCCAGATCAGGTTGTCCAGGGCCTGATCCAGCCTCACCTTGGAAGTCTCCAGGGATAGGGCATTAACCACAACACTAGGTAACCTGTTCCAGTGCCTTGATATGCTTACTATAAAAGATTTTTTTCCTTATATCTAACCTAAATCAACCCTCCCTGAGCTTGAAACCATTTCCCCTTGTTCTATTGCCCCTGACCCTGCCAGAGAGTCTGTCCCCTTCTTTCCTGTAGCTCCCCTTTAGATACTGAAAGGCTGCTATCAGGTTACCTTGCAGCCTTCTCTTCTTGAGGCTGAATGGCCCCAGCTCTCTCAGCCTGTCCTCATAGGAGAGATATTCCATTCTGTGGATCATTTTTGTTGCCCTTCTCTGGACATGTTCCAACAGGTCCATGTCTCTCCTGTACTGAGGACTCCACATCTGGATGCAGTATTCCAGGTAAGGCCTCACCAGCACAGAGCAGAGGGGCAGGATCACCTCCCTTGCCTTGCTGGCCACACTTCTTTTGATGTAGCCCAGGATACAGTTGGCTTTCAGGGCTGTGAGGGCATTTTCATCACCAGAGAACCTAGACTATTATTTCTAATTTGTGAAAGTCAATGTGGTGAATGGTAATGACTGATAGAAAGGCAAAACAGAATTTAGCCACTGCTTCTTATAAACATTGCCAAAGATTTCAGACATAGCATTCTCCCAAACAGTACCATCTGCAGTGTTTTATGGCTTATTTCTCATAAGTACTTCCTTTTTTTCCCCCCCAGCTATGGGTTCAAGGCTATGATCTCAAGGACAAATGCAAATAGTAATATGGGATGCTTATTAATAATAACATGGCTTTACAGAAGTTGATGATAGATAAAACAGAGTTTGACCTCATGCCTAAAGAATAAATTTCTGCTTAATTTCATCAATTCTACAAGAGAGGGAGTAGAAAGAAGAACACTGACTATATCTGCTCTTTAAGGTATTGCAATAAGGATATTTTTTTCCTTTGATTCTTAAAATGTTAGTTTTCACAGTGTAGCTACACAGTAAGTTAAATCAACGATAATGAGATAACACCACATTTTTCAGGTACACTCTGAATGCAAACAGAATAAGTTAAACTACCTTGGCTATAACATGCACACATAGCTACACACGCACCACCCTAAAAGGAACATTCCTAGCATTTTTCATTCTCAGAGAGATGCACACATTTAAAAAAACAAACAAACAAAAAAACATACAGGCTTTACTTGTGACTCCTTTTTCAGTCAACGTAAATACATTACTTGCAATTTTCAAATGGAATGTTTAGAGTTGCAATTAAAAATTGGATCACGTCTCTTTGATACAAGTTGTAGCCGTATTGTTAAGTTTGCTAATGCTCTCTGATGGATAGCCCTGTAGTTTGTTTAAATAATGGGAAGAGTCTGTCTTTGTGCCAAAGAGATAATGGAGTTCTACTTTGTGAAAGCAGGTATGGTGCAATCAAGGCAAGGAGCTAACTGAGCATGCATGAAGACCATGCTCAATCAGTGAAGACAGTGAGAGGGAGTACTGACTTCCTCCAGAGACCCCTGGACCGCCACCACAAAAAGACTGAGCATATGCAAGGAGGTGGAACCCTGTGTTAATGATGTTGGGGGAAGTATTGAATACTTACCTACTGCCCAGAAAAACCTTTGCATATGTAACACAAGTAATGTATATAAAGTGAAGATCTTATGTTCAAGGTATGCATGATAGGCAGAGCTTATCCCTCATGTAGCTGATGCCAACATTAAAGAATGTCTGCTTTCTAACACCAAACTGAGTCTTAGAGAGTTTTCTGGTCAACCAATTTATGGTAACATCTTTACCAGACTTTTACCAGCTCTATCTTACTGGAGAGAAATACCTCTTGCTTCATGTTCATGCTGTGTTCATGTCATCACTTTTTGGCAGTATGTACATTTGTGAACAACTGTTTTCAAGATTGAAGCACAGGAAAAACAAAATTTCATCAAAAGTCTCTGATGAACACTTTGAGAGTTCACCAATTGCAACCACTGCCATTGAACTGGACGGATGTGTTCATTTCACAAAAACAGGATCAAATATCCCACTAGTTTTACAGTTTTGTTGCTCTCCTTTTTTTGTTTTAATGAAAAATATTTAAAATTAGTATGTTTTGTTATGTATATACGTTAACTATTTTATATTTTATGAAGGTTGCTCCAAAAGGAATACTTCCCATTTTATTACACTGACCAGTGAGGTCAGAAGGGGATGTTGGTGGTATGGCAGTAGAGACTGGACCTTCCCACCACTATTCTGTTATGTTTTGTTGATGTGTCTCAAAGGGCATCAGAGGGGCAAAAATTCTGACAAAATGGTGTCTGACATGGATGTGCGTATGAAGCAAAGGTGTGTCACCGAATTTCCCATGTGGAAAAAATGGTACCCACTGACATTCATTGATTCTTGCTGAATGTTGACGGAGACCAAAGTGTGGATGTGAGCACAGTGAGGCAGTGGGTGGTGCATTTCAGCAGTGGTGACAATGACATTGGAACACCTTTGCTGGTGCAGATTTTTATGAGCGTGGCATGCAGGCTCTTGTTCACTGCTGACAAAAATGCATAGCTAATGGTGCTGACTGTTGAAAAATACTGTTTTGTAGCTGAGAATTTACTCTAACAAAAAGCGTTACTGTGCTCTTTGTATCTGCTGTAGTCTCTGTGGAAATAAATAGGAGGTATTACTTTCAGAGTGACTTACATATGTGCAGCCCAAGACAATTGCTCTTCATTCGATGTTGTCTGAGCATGAATTTCAAGGTTTGAAATTCATGGTTTAAAGCCAAACTGGTGTTACTAATGGAAAAATGAGAGTAGACAAGTCCATGTACATTCTAACCTCTTCTAAAACCCACAGAAGTAGGAAAAGAAAGCTACATTTAATTAGACATTTATGAAAAGCTTTCCAGGGCTACTTTCCAGGTGAAGAACAAATGAGTTCTTATACTTACCTCTTTCTGTAGCTTGCTGGTCAACCATTAACAACGTTGCAGTTCCTGAACTGTCATTCTGAGTTAGCATTCTTGTGGACTGTTCTGCTAACTCAGAAATGCATAGTTCTCACATATTTAATATTTTTTTTCAGTATATCTGTAAGTGGATATAATGGATTTTATGTGGAACTAACATTTTTTTAATTTACAGATCTGTGCTCACTCCACAGCAGAAAGCATATTGGCAGTGCTCAGATATCTTCTTACAGTAAAATAAATATCTTTTCTTGATACTGAAAAGCTAAGGGAAAGAAAAATACCTTAAGAGGTTCAAAATTTAGACCTTCTTGGAACTGCAACCTTCTTTGTCTATGTCTTATATTGTGACAAGACCACTGTTGTCATGACCTGGAGCATATCTTATATTATTTCATTTTAGAATTTGCACTGGGCAGTTTCTGTAATTACAAGTAAACATCAACTTAGTTATCCCACAGTTTTTTTAGTACTTTTTTGAACATACTGAAATCTACTTCTTAGAATTCTTGGATATTCATTTATCTTGTTTACTTCCCCAAATATATTTGCTTTAACACACTGCTTTCCTTGCCTAAGCCCATCTCAACTTACTCTGATTTCCTTCTCCTTCAGTTAAAATTCATATCTTTTGTTGTTTACTCAAATCCTGGAATTTCCTTTTTTTTTTTTTTTTCAGATATGCACTTTTTTCATCAGCTCCTCTGTTGTGCAGCACATCAATGTGACTTAACAGCTTGGTAAGAAAATATAAAAATAAAACATGGTAGGTAAAAAGCATGGAATTAGGCCACTCTTCTTTCCGAATGCCAAAGATCAAGGTAACAGTGATACGTTCCTGTGCAGTTTCAGGCTCTGAAAACTCTGAAAGATACCTTCCCCTTCATATATTGACCAGAATGCAACTTAGCTTTTCTAGAACAATGTTTCCCAACACAAGGGAACAATAGAAGTTTGCTCTTTACAAAGAACTTCACATCAGAGGCTGCAAAGTTATTTGCAAAAGAGTTTTGAAAAGGCACCTACCTGTTTCCCTGATCAGGGGAAAGGAGGGGACCCCCTCAGGGCTCGGAGGGCAGGAACAGGTTTTTCATTGAACAAACCTGGTGAGATGTGGGAGTTTCTTTGCTGTGGCAAAGATACACTGGCTTACAAGGTAATGCTCAATTTATTGTTAACAGTGTTCAGATACACCATGGTTCCATATGGACTGTAACAACAACAGCAGTCAAGCCTTTCCTTGACCAATAGCTGAATCCAAAGCCCCACGTCCAAGCTAAATATATATCCAAGAGTGTTGTAGCTAGAAATAGCAGAAGCAACTGCCCTTGAACTGTAAGAGATATACAGCAAAACCTTAGCAGAAGCTATCCTACAGTCAACAGTGTTTGCAAACTGATACTAGGCGACTACTGAGTGAACTGTGTATGGAGCAGTTCACAGCTATTCTTTTGCTGATAGTGCCAAGTGAGTTAGCTCCCATATCTGGCTCGTACTGACTGCTTACTTCTCCACTGTGAATATCTGACAACATGATGAGCACTGGTGAAAGGTGGTGTTTTGTTTTTGGCCATGTTTGTTCATCAAGCTGTTCTGCCGCTCTGGTTATTTAAGTAAAGCATAAAGAACAACATCAGCTCAGGAATAAGTAGCTAAAAGATGTCAGTTGTGGGGTCTGTATAAATGGGTTCAGTATCCCAGTAATTAATACAAATAAGGTTTTGTGAATGAAGCCACGCTGAATTAAGGGCTCACCACTACCAAACCTGTCAAGGGTATCTTTCCTTTCTGCTCTCTTCCCACATGATTTTGCTCCCAGCTGTGCAACTGATCACATGGTAAACTGATTCAAACGACTATGCCAGTACAAATGATATTTACCACAGTAGTTTCCTGTCATTTGCCACCAAGCAATTTAACAAGTGCCAACACAGGCTTGAGGAAGTGGCAGGAGCATACATCCAGCAGCAGAAACGGGGAAAGTGGATCTCCCACTACCCAGGACGGTGAACAGCTAATTTGTCTAAAGCAGTATTGTAATACTATTCCCTGTGTCAGAAGTGAGTCACGGGCACATTTTTTCCTATTCTCTGTCATTCATTTTCAAGTCCATACTGTCCTTGTAGTGCTAACACAAGCACAGTACATGTGTCATGAGACAAAAGGTAGATAAAGAACATCTGAATAATTACTTCAGTAATTACTTCAGTAATTCATACTGCCTGACTGATAAAACATAAAATAAATCCTCTAATCATGATACCTCCTATTTAATTTCTTGCAGCAGCAGAACCATAATCTCATGCTTTTTCAGTCACCACTTTTGTACTGCTTTTATTATTTTATTTCTCTTTTATATGACCTTTGAACGTGGCTTAGACAGACACAATGTGCAAGCACACTGCTCAGGCCATGCAGACAAAAGACAAGGGAGCTACTAGAAAATGGCAGAAGCCAAAATGGCAGTGAAACCACAGTGTCTGGGCTTCAGATAACCTGGCAGTTGTGGACACTGAATGTCAGGGTGGCAGAAGAAAATCACTACAGAAAAGTAAACAGTGAAATACACTTCTTCCCTGTAACACTCACAATTTTACTTAATAGTAGCATCCAAAACAAATAAACCAACTGACAGGTTTCAAATCTAACAACTTGATGCCAGAAGAACATATGTCTATAGCTTTGCACCTGTTAGACTGCACGTCCTGTCCCTTCTACTTTCAAAAGACTTTAGTGACGATTTCTCCAGATTGTGGCAACTTTGCAAGGTTTCTCAGGCCCACTGAGCCATCTTATCTTTCACCTCAGGGCACCTCTGAGATGCTTAGTCTGAGCAGCATCTCCAGCTGTTTAGAAAGGGAAATTCTGACTGGTCAAATCAATTCTTAACATAGCAGGAACTCCTCACTGCTGTCCTGAACAGAGATTACCAATAATATTCTGTGGCTTGGTGTACTTGCTTTGATAATTCATCAGCTATAAAGATTTGGTGCTTCAACTCCCTTTTGCACCAGCTGGCAGCCATAACGTTCTATAAGAAGACAGATCATGTTTTAAAAAATCATGTACAGTGACTCAATATTTTCACTTGATCCAAAATTAGAAGCATTATCTGAACAACAAACCTAGGCTAGCGCTAATGAAGCATATTAAGAAGGGAAAGAAAATTAGGACAACAACTTTTGAAGAGCTAAACCATGGGGAAAACAGCAAATAATGTAATCCATGCCACAATCTGAGCTGGTGAATTACTTAGAGCAAACCTGACTCCTTTCCAAAGGAGAATTAAAAACAAGCAAAGTCAGCAGTCACAACTGCATTGAGAAATGTGAGTGAAGAGGACTCTGCACTGCTGTGCTTTTATACTAACTAGAAAGGTCAGTTCAAACTGGCACCACACTGGTGGAGATATGCAAAATTTCAGGGCGCTAAGTTTTGCTTAAACTTAGATAATTTCACAAAAAAAGTTTATTTGTGCTGCCTGAGAAAATTCTGACTATAGAACTGTGAAACAGCACAGAAACTAAATGGTGATTTAGATAAAAATATTTCTTCTGATGCAGACAAGACCTACTATATTTTCTGAAATATTAACATACATCTTGATCATACTGATCACATTCCCCCTTAAATGAGGCCACAAAAAAATTATTCCTCACAGTCTGCAAAACAAAAGTTTGAATTACAAAAACAAATAAACAAAAAAAGACACATACATTAACCTGAAGCCCTTAGTGAGATGGAATATGAAAAGTCTAGATGCCAGACCCTCAAGCATACTCTTTCCTATGACTTTAGTGTATTTCAAAATTACAGGCTACTTTTGAAAGTGCCAACCATGCTGTATCTTTTTGATTGACTGAACTCTGATTTTGGTGGTATTTGCAAGCACTGAACCTGTAAAACCCTAGTAGAAACCTGATACAGTTATAAACCTGATACAGACACTCTGTAACGTTGTGACAGCAAAAGCTATGACAGGACAGAAGAAAAGTAAAGGGTTTTTCAAATGACCCCACCTGTATGTAGCTCTTGTTGTAAAAAACACTCCTGATAAAAATACAGCATTTTATGTTGCTGCATAATGGGCTTATGAAACACAATATATATCCGCTTTTACAGCTGCACAGCCATATCAAAACTTAGCTGAGGTTGTGTACACAATTTCACCTTCACAAGTTCCTAACCTTTGGATGATTCTTGGAGCATTTAACAGAGATTTTGTTTATAATTTAATCAATAGCACGTGCGTACACACACAGAGATGAAAACATGTAAGTACACAGAAAAAGCTAGATAGATTATTTAGCATCCTTACAATCAAGTAACAATGAAGGAAATAAAATGCTTATTAATTCTGAATTGATGCCCTGGCACATACTACTTAAACAACCACTGAACGTACTTATATAGACAGGTATCGCATCACCGGTGAACCGAGGCTAATTTTAAATTGAACTTATTTCACTAAACCAACCTGCATGTAGGGAGATCTCAATTTCTTTCTTTTTTCTTTTTTTTTAAACCCCATTTTGATCCATTATGATCACAGAAATGTATTACTATAAAAGTAACTTCTATACAATCAGTAAGTACACATGCAGATATATACACACACATACAGAGGTATATAGACTTTGTGGTGCAGTTATATCCTAGTTTAGGCCACATTTATGTTAATTAAATTCTTTTCAAATATTTAAATATTCATTAGCTAATCTTCCAGCAGTGTTTTCTCTCACTTACCTGAATTACACCACTTCTCTTGCCCTGCGGTACTCTTTTCCTGAAGCTTGCACGCTGCTGCTTCCCTGTTTGTCTGAGGCCACTCCTGATAATATAGATGGTTACCTCGTGTTGTTGTAATCCTTATGACTAAGTTCCTTCTCACTGATTTCCCTGCCCCAGACCTGCCCAGCTTCAGTTCTTTACTCCTCAAGTTCCTTTCGGTTTTCTCCCCAGCAGGACTGCAAGTCTAACATGTGAGTTGACAGGTAGGCACAAACCCATGAAACGGGTCTATCTGGCTGTCACGCACTGGCTGGCTGATGAGAGCAGAGCAAGGCAAAGACTCTTTGGGCGGGGACTTGGAGTGTAATTTGAAAGGCAGACAAACAACAGACTAAGAGGGATAGGCTAACATAACAAATGTTATGTTATAACAAATGGAAACCATGCTCTTCTTACTAATGTTCCATGTTTAGAAAAAAAAAAGGTTATCAGGACAGAAAATTGGTATAAAATCCCTAAAATACCCAGATGCTGAAAAAGCTTTCTAGCAGGAACACAACATGATAGAGAACATTCAAATGAGCAAAGAGAGCAGAGATTAATAAAAAACATGACAGAACAGACAGCAGCAATGCAGGTTTTTCTTACGTTCAGCCTTGTCCCTTGTATCCCTCCTGCTCAGACTGTCCATTGCATACAGCCTTCATTTTTCGTATCTGCCGTCAGTGCTTCCCTTTCCCTGTCCTGAATGTCCTCCAGCCCAGCCTGGAGCTCCCTACACAGCCTTGTCATTGATGCACTGTTACAAAGCCTCTTCAAATATGTCCTGAGCTCCCTAAGAAGACCCGTCAATATTCTTGAACTTGCCCTCTTACGTTATCCTGTTAATAAGCCCCGGCGGACACTGTTCAGCTCTGCTAATGCTCTCAATCCTGAATCACTTGTGAGGTGTACTCCTCACTGCATTTCATTTCCTCAGCATTTCTGCCCTGGGGACTTTCTTCCAGCCAACCAGTGTATTTGAGTCCCAGCTGCTTGATTGCAGGCTCCCCACATCAGCTCAAAGACTGCCTTCGCCTATCACTGAAAAATCTCATGTTTCAGATTCCTGACTCCTGGTTAAATGAGCCTCTACAAGATTATTTGCTTTCCTTTATCACACAAGTGGGAAGCAGTTGTATTACAAGAGGAAACAACATGAGACCTAACACTGAGAGACAAAGTTCATTTTACAGTCAACAGTATGCTGCGGATAGCTTTGAGAACATGAAGATGATATGATCTCTACCAACACCTTGAGCAAACCTGACTTAATCGTACTAATACTTTGGTGCTGTGCACATTACTTCATTTAGGAAAGATTTTAGTTGAGGTAGAGGCAATAGCATTACATACTGAAACACAATAGATAATTTATCTGCAAGAACGGCCACATATCAATATATCCACAGAGCAGAAGATCCCAAGCTTCTCTCTGTGCAAAATGGTGAATACTGGACTGTATCTCTTCATTGCTTGATCTCTATGTAGGCTGGCAGAAGTGAGCAAAACAGTATTAGTGAAATAGTTCAGTGATGTGGAGTTCTGTCCCCCGAAAAACCAGAAGACAAATCTAGAATGCACACAACCAACCTGTGGCCCTCGTCCTGCATGTACAGCTCAATGTGCAGCCTGCTCCCCGGCCCACGCCATCATGGTGGTGGCTATTCCCCACCAAGTAGTCTGGCCTGGCCCTGGGTGCGCACCCATTGCTTAGGAACAACTAAGCAACAGTGGGCAATAGGCATTGTCTGGGCTGAAACTGGGGAATGGGGAGGGCACAGAACAGTGCTGACTCTTTCTCTTGAAAGAAAATGTGCACATTCAGTCAAATTAAAACCCATGTGCATTATGCATTACATACACTTCATACACAAACATTATGGCAATATCCTTAATTTGTAAGGAAATTATGTCGGTCTTCAAAGATTACTAGTTGAAAAGATAACGTGTGCAGAAACATGCTGCTAAATTCAATGAATATCAAGGAATGCTTCATAAAGACAAAATCGTGGAACTGAAAGTCTATCATCTCAACAGAAACTTTTTTTAAAGTTACAACTCAAATGGGCTCTACTGTAAAAGCTAGTTATGTGGGAGTGAATCTGAATGCAAAAAAGTCAAAACCATTTACTGACGATGAGTTGATTAAGCAATGCATGAAAAGCATAGCAGATATAATGTGTCCTTATAAAAAAAAGCAGATTTTTTAAAAAATCAGTTTGTCTCACTGGACTACAGCCAGGCAAACTGAAGAAACAGGAAACTCTGTTAAGAGAAGTTTGGAAAGTAAAGCTGGTAATCTCAACCTTTATGCTTTGGTGACAGATAAAAGTACTGATGCTAGAGATACGGCTCAGCTTGCCATTTTCAACAGAGGTATTGATAACAAATACAATGTCACTGAAGAAGTGATTTCTGTGGTGCCATTAAAAGACACAACTAAATCTCTTCATTTGTATGAAGCAGTAAAAATGACATTACAGCAGTTTTCTTTAACCTTTGTCAACATATCTGGTACAGCTACTGATGGTGCCCCAGTGACAACTGCTAAAAAAGGAGGACTTCTGCAAGTTATTGGAAGGCAATGCAATTGCTGTCAGCGACTCACGTTTGATGAAATACTGCTGCATCGTTCACTGAGAAAATGTACATGCAAAGCTTTAAAAATTGATGAAGTCATGAAAATGGTCATCAAAGCTGTGAATTTCATGATGTGCAAGGGATTGAATCATTACCAGTTCCAGGAGTTCCTTAAAAGTACGAATGCTGCTTATGGGGACATCTTCTGGTTTTCTGGAGGAAGGTGGCTGAGCTGGGGTAAAATGCTAAAAAGACTTTATGATTTGCAAAATGAAATCAAATGGTTTCTGGAATCAACATGGAGATTAAAAATGGCTCACGGATTTGGCATTTTTGATGGATTTGACCGCTCCTTTACATGAGTTAAACATGCAGCTTCAAGGTGAAAATAAACTCATCTGTGCTATGTTTCAAACCCTAACAGCGTTCAAAATGAAACTTGAATTATGGCAAGCTCAGGTTATGGCCAATAATTCTGTGCATTTTGATACACTGGCTAAATGCTGTCTTGTGAGCAGTGAAAAACATGCAGCCCTGCTTTCCCTTTTGTTAAAGGAATGTGAAAACTGCTTTCAAAACTGCAAAAAAAAACCATCAAATTTTTGGTATATTTGTGACTCCACTTTCAGTCAACATAGGTATATTATCTGTAAGTTTTCAAATGGGATGTCATCAGGTATTCAACTCAAAAAATTTGTCATGTCTCTTCACCAGATTTTATAAGACCTAACTTATCAGAGAAAAATAGAGATCAAAACTCTCTGACAAGTGCCTTGAGAACTAAGTACTGCAACCCCTTTCACTGAATCAGACATTGACGCATTATTTTCACAAAAACAAGGTCAAATATCCCACTAATTTTATGTTTCTGTTGATCTCTTTTTTTAATGTTTTAATAAAAAATATTAAAAAAAAAAACCAAAGTTTTGTTCCTTAGATACATTAGCTATATTATATATTTTATATGCAGTCCAAGACAATTCCTCTTCACACAGTGCAGCTCAGGCAAGTCAAGAAGATGGACACCCATGCTCCACATTGAGCATTTTCTTCAGTTGCAAAGATCACTACAGCTGCAAACTTCATGCTCAGGCTCTGGTTTCTGTCTTCCTCTTATTCTGGTTCTAACCTCCATTGACTCAGCGTTATTTTCTCCATGAAGATGCACAGGATCTTTCCTATATCCCCTTCCTATTTAATAAGTGGCTACATTGAAATTGACATTTCCTCTTTTATATGTGTTATTTATCGAAATACTTTGCTTTCCACAGGCTCCTTTCTGAAGAGCAGCTGGGGGAACCTATTCAGAGGAACCTGATTCCTATTTAGGGAATCTATTTACTGTTTAAAAATACAATACCTGATAGTCTTCCTCCTTTCACTCCTTCTTCCTCAGTTTTCTAAAGACTCCATCTGCAGAAAAAAAAAAAATGGGATATGCAAGGGGTTAATATTCAAGGTATGCATATGCAAAAGCAGCAACCCCCACTGCTTTTTGTTTCCCTAGTTAATCTTCCTGCTGTGCTGCCAGTCAGACTGGTTGGAGAAGATATTTAAACAGTTCAGAGTTCAGGTCTCAGACTAGTCTTCCTTACTGGTCCATAAGCCCTTCCTGCTGTTTGGTTAAGGGACAGCAGACATTTACTGTCGTGTTTCATCTCGTTAAAAGCAGACTTCTGCTACAAGTTCTTTATTCTGTCTGTGCACACCCACAAGGTGAATATTGCCTGTTTAAACATTTGTGTTCTTCTCTCTGTTCTTCCTTATGCAAGTATGATTAGGTGCACTGAAATTGATGGAGTGGCAGTTCTATTAACAAAAATGTCCTCTTTATCTCTGAGACATCTACAGCAAATGAAGCAACCATCCAAACCACACACAACTTCTCAGTAATCTCTGCAATGTGCTTTAGGGACTGACTGCAAAGGCAGCCACAAACCATTCAGTTTTTATCCTATGTGAACATACTGTTAACCACAGAGCTAATTTTGTGGCTGAAAAGTCACAAAAGTCAGCAAACTCCAAGTAACTGTCCAGAAAGCAAGCTTCATATGAAAGGACCCTCTTACTTAATCTTGTTGTGGTATTCATTTTTGCTGCAGTAATTTAGAAACAATGAGGACTCCAACTCACTTACTTCCACATCCTAATGTAAGATTTAAAAACATGGCTCATGGATGACAGACTGTAACAGATCTTTTGGTCAACGTAAGCCCATGGAGGCTGAAAGGCTGAGAGGCTCAGTAACTGTTACTTCTATCCCTGAGCAGGGTGAGAACCAGAACAGATCATCTAGATGTGAAAGAAATATTCCCATCGTCATCCCAAGTCGCTTTTGCCTCAGGAGCTCTGCCTCTCGTGATGACAAGATATTCTGACTTGAGAACAATTAACTTACCTATTTAATATTCAGATTTTTCCTGAAAATGGTAGTTCTACTGTGATTTTCAGTTAATCCCTTCTGGTTTTGTTACTTAAAATTTTTGTATGAGCAAAGACTAGGAGAAGGCAGCATTGCCTGAAGAGAGAGAAAAAAGAGCTTTCCCATAAATGACTGAAGGACAATGCAACAATCCTCTTCAGCCAGTTGATAGTCCAATAATTTAGCCAGCACATCCTCTAGTTAGGGTGAGGTACATCTAATAACAGTCTTTTCCACTCACTTTCCTGTCAAAGTAGACCTCATCTTTTCCAACAGTCTTCTTGAAACTGAATGGATTTTTCCTTTGCAGTTTTATGCAGTCACTGCCCAGCTGGTCAGCCTTCCCTACTCAAACCAGATGCTTGGGAAGGATTCCTAAGACTGGTTATATGTTATAAGTACATAAATTCAGTGGACTACAGTAGTGTTTCCCCCTTTTCCTTCTTTGGCAGATTTTCCATGCCCAGAGGATGGGATTCATTTGACAAAGATGAAAAACTAAATTAAGAGCACAGCTGCTATAGATTCTATGTACAGTTAACATAAGGTCATAGGCACTTTTGTAAAGCAATCTAAGTACTAAAATAATTTCTCCCTGTGTGATAGGTATTAAGGGTAGCCGAGCTCCTGGCTTACATGTCTTTGACAAATATTTTATTATGCCTTACATCTGGGCTAGATTCTGTTATTTTCCTCTTCTTCAAAGAAATAATTTCCCAGAGCGAAGTTGGTGTCCCACATCTCTTTGGTGTCCCAAAATCAGTACTTATCCACAGTTATCCCATGGGAGATCTTCCCAGGACTCCAGGATCAATAGATGAACTTTACACTGGAAAGTAGGTGCAGCATGCATCACTTGCATTCCCATGAGCTTTGTGTAGTTTCCGGGTGTTACTGACCTCAGCAACGAGGTTCCTGAGCACAGTATGTATGCATATTCTTGTGTTAATTTAACCTTTTCTCTTGCCATTATGTTCTTTCTGTTAAACATATAAACTTTCCTCTTAAGCTCCTGGGTTTTGCCACTGCATTTTCACATTGTTCATACTTCCAAGTGAGAATACAGCAGTTCCTGTTAGCAAAACTTAGAAGCTGTTGAACATATTTAACTTAAACACTCAGTATAAGTAAGTATTGAATAAATGGCACCACTTCACACAAAAAGAAGTAGAGGAGCTATCTCTCCCCCAGAAAGGTTGCCCACAGAGACCTTACTAGAACTAGGAAGTACATATCATGAAAGTTCTATGTAACGCTGTTACAAAAAAAAAAAAAAGTTCAAGAACTATTCCATTTAATATTGCATTTTTGACCTGTAATTCACCTTCTAACACATCACTGTGTCCTAAAGGACAGTCAAGAAGAATGACAAATAAATCAAATGTGCTGCAACTGAACATTTACCAGTCTGCCAATGTCACTGCAAATGGATTTTAGTCTAGATAGTACCATGCACTAGCAAGGTGGCTATAAGCTATTGGAATTACATGCATAAAAAAATTACTGCACAAACACACAATGTTTACTGCCCAGATTTTCATAGAGTAAGGAAGCAATATTAAATAGCAACAACACCAGAGCAAGTACGAGTTTCCTAACAACATACAAACACACACATATACAGCAGGAATCAGCAGAGTGGCAGAATTCAGGAGCTGAGGTGCCAGAAAACATCAAAATTACTGTGCCACTTCAAACAAGGGGTCCATTAGTGAGCACTGTGCCTCAGACAGCTGGCAGTGGGACTGCTTAGGGAAACTAAAGCTCAAAACAACATCAAATGGTATTTTTCACAATGCTTTCCATTGCCTCCTGCAACCCATGATATAAGAATTTATTTAGCCAAATACTACCTTTTCTTTCATATGCCTTAAAAGATTTTGCCTTTCAACCCCCTGCAAAATATTAGCAGCACAATACTTTGTGATAAATTCCACAGTTTTCATGTAACTTGTTACATTTCTCTTTGTATAAGGATGGAGTGCAATCTTCAAACTCGCTACTTATCATGCACAGTTGGCAGTGAAATGAGCGGTGGTAGCAAGAGATGAATGAAAGTTTCACACATATTTTAAATACTAAAATATTCAATTATTTAAAAACAGGAGTAGTTTAAGGTTTAGATACTAGTAAAAACAGATAGTTTAAGGATGGGACATGATCTGGGGCGTGAGCCATTCAAAGGGACCTGACCCTCAGTCTCCTAAACAAAAACTTCGTGTCTCGTTTCTCAGCCATCATAACATTTCTTGCCCTTCTTTGCCTAGCCCTGCAAACACCTTCCCCAGTAACTGTTTATAAAGACAAAGATCATGAAGATGGACAGGTGTACCTCGGTACGAAAGAAAGCAGATGCACCCAACTTCTAGAGCTTGTGCTTGAGGCGCCACTTGGCACTTATTTTCAGATCTCTCACGGCAACAGCTCGGAGTCCCCGGCCCGGAGCGGCAGGGTGGCTGAAGGACGCCAGCATCGGGAGGCGTCGCGGGTGTAGGGCTGTGGGAGCTGGGGAACCGCAGACAGATAAGGGGGATTACCTCCTGCTCTCCGGCCTCCTGGAGAACTTATGTTTTGTGGCAGGCCGGGGACAAGGCACCACGCAGCAGGCAGTGGGCCAGGCCCGCACCGGAGGCCATGGCCAGGGAACACGGCGGCGGGGGCCCGCTGAGGTGCCCGCTCTGCCGCAGCCCGGGGCCGGCTGCGACCGCGCTGGAAGGAAGGCTGGACTGACACGACACTGCTAGAACCGGCAAGCACCCTCCTGTCGCGGCGCCGGGGCGCACCTGGCCGGCTGCACCGCCACCTCCAGCCTCGCGTCCTTCCCCTTCCTTTCCCACGGCCGCCTAACTGCCCGTCGAAGTGTTTGTTGTCGTGAAACAGAAGATTAACCGAGGTGGTGAGTTCGGGGACAGAGCAAGCACGAGCGGACAGGGAAGGACAGAAGAGCATTTTCTCGTGTCCCGTTCCCGCCCGTCCCTATTGCTACACTCAGGAGGAGGGAAGCGCGCTATGTACGCGAGCTCGGAGGGTTGGGGAGGAACGGGGATGGGATCCGTTAGACGTCGGCGGGGCGGCGGGCGTGTCGGTTGCGGCCGGGCCGAGGGAGAGGCGGTAGGGGCTGGCAAGAGAGAGAGGGCCGGAGCGGGAACGCTCCTCACGGGCACTTTGGACTCGGGATGGGGTGGTAAAGGTGCAGGGATCACCGAAGCCAGCTCTCTGCCTTCTGTCCGGGCATCGCGGGGGAGTGCGGTTGTGTGAAGGGTCTTCGGCAAGCCTCGCAGCGGCGCTGGCGCCCAGGAGCCCTGCGGCGCCTGTGGTGTGTGACAGTCCGGATGAAATTGGGAGTGTGGCCACTTTTATTTTAAGAGCCTTGGCGTCCTGGCTTTGTCAGCACGCAGTTACCTAGTAAGACCAAGCGTGTGGTGAGACGTTTTTAACACGAAGCATCCTGATGAGGCTTGACATTCATTTAAAGGGCTTTAAGTGCTTGAAATCCATTATAACTCATTGCATTTCTTCCACATTTATCTACAATAAAAACCTGAAAATGGATACCCTCTAATAGCATTTGAGCAGCTATATATATTTAAAATAAAGCTAACAAAAACTTTGCCTACTGCGTGATGTAATTACCACAGTGAAGCTCTTTCCTCTCCATAGTGTCATCCCATCCCTTGTGGTTTGCAGAAAAGGAAATAAAAGAGAGGCTACATGTCTATTTTTGGATAATATCAAGGTTCTGAAACTCACTGATGAGGTTGAGTCTATCTGTTTTTGCTTCCTGAAAACACATCCTGCAACTTAAGCTGAGGTTGCTTCCTACAACTTAGCTGTGTATATGGTTACAGAGTTTAGTATACGCAGTTATCTGGTGCTACCATGTGTGTGAGAAATACTGGATAAAAATGGGCATTTTACAACTCACTTTTGAAATTAGGAATTGGCCTGTGTCAGAATATGTGAGAGAGAAGCTTTAAGACAACTACAGCAGGCTAATAGATAAAATTTTCTAATGATCTCTTTGATAGAGATACTAAAATCATTACTTGACACAAATACAGCATATTGAGTGTAATTCTCTCTACTGAAAATGATTTCAAAATGGATTAAAACATACAGTTGTTAACCAGTATCTTTCAGGTCAGATTCTTAATGAATTCATATGTAAATTTAGAATTGTATATATTTTAATTAATAATTTTTATTACAGTATTACTTTACCTCAACAGTGCAAATCAACTCACTTTAAAATAAAATAAATTATAAAATACCTCTTTTCCTTGTAGATGGCCAGACAAGAACCTCAAGAGAGAAACTATGATAATGTACTAAAGATGGTGGAGGACCTGAACAGGGACCTAGAAAAACTTCTGGAGGAAATGGAAAAACTGACAGGTAAAGGTCTTTATTAGAACAACATGGATTTATTTAGTAGAGTGAAGACGTTGGAGATGTATTATTTATATTTATTGCTAAAAATTTTCCCATGTGATAGAAATGTAAATGGGAAAACTCACCATCAGCTAATGCCCTAATGTACCTTAACTGAGAGAAAGAGTGCAAGCAATCAAATTAAAAGTTAGTAGAACATGCTTGGTTCAGAGTGGGGGCTGAAAACAGAAATAATATTAAGGCATGAAATTTGCAGTTAAAACAGATTAAAACATAAAATGAAATTTAATTTTGAAAAATGGTGGAATGCACAGTAACTCAAGTTAGTGCATGATATTTAATTAGTTATTAGTCAAATGGAAGACTCCTTTGCAAATTTAATCTTAGTCCCTTACCTATGGAGGGGACTGCATATTCTTCTTCATTTTCTTCAGCAATTCTGACGGAACTATTTGCAACTAACGTGAATAGATGGAAATGGAAAATTGAACAATTTGCAATTAACGGCAACTTACAAATGTTGAGAAAACTACAGTCTGTTTATGATAAAAAAAAAGAGGAAAAACATGAAATAAATACAAAAATAAATTCCTCTGCTTTATCAGAATCAATTTCATTAGTTATGTTGTTCTTAATAGTTTTTCATCTCCACTCTGTGGCCTTCTTAGTCCTCCTCTTCCTCACTGCTTTCCTCTTCCTAACTGTTACTGGTCTGGAGAGAATTCTTTGGTTCAGTTCGTTTATTTTGAAAAAAAAAAGCCTGTTGCACCTTTCTCTTTAATAACTCACTTTGTTGTAAACTTTAGGTAAAAGTGTCAATCACCCTTTCGTACTTTGCACTGTGCACATCTGTATACTTCCATTCTGAAGTATTTTGAGACATTTATAAAGAAATAATATCAGATTTATTATTTTTATTAATTTTGACCATTGTAGCGGGTAGTTTCTTCTATTGTATATATACATAAAATCTGTATATACATAAAATGTATAATGTATATACATAAAATCTGAACTGATAACAATTAATGTATTTGATTCTTTTGTTCAATTGCCTACTGTGTTTTTAGCCAAAATTCCTGGCTTCGTAGTATCTCTTGGGTTTATAGTGCAGGCAACCTGGATGGCATACGACATGGTAGTAATTCGTACCAACCCTGACCTGACCAATTCCATGAGGCGTTTGGAAGATGCCTTCCTGAACTGCAAAGAAGAAATGGAGAAAAAATGGCAAGAAGTGCTAAGAGAATCTAAAGGTGAAAATAAAAAAAATGAATAAGTTGAATTTAGTCATGTTGGCAGAACTGTATCCCTTGGAAAGTCTTCAGTCTTTTTGTGTTCCAGGCATGGAAGTTTCACAAACACCATGGAAGTGGATTGCCACTCATCTTACTAAGAACTGTGTGTTTACATTTATGGAAATATATGTATGAGTATAGGTGTATATATATTAATATTGTTGAAGATAAAAGGTAACTATATTTCTATTTTTTATTATGCTCACCGTATAGTGTACGTGCATACAGAACTTTGATGCTATATGTGTCTTTTTTTCCTGGAAGATTACACTCAGTTCATACTCCATATGTGTATGTGGAATTCTTTGATCCCTAAACAAAATGAGTAGGGAGAAAAGGGAAGGGTGTGCAGTGGACAACTACGTTTTACCACCGCGTGCCTTTCAAGGAAAAGTAAATAATTCAATTTTTACCAAATTAAAAACTCTAGTTTTGCAGACTCATGTTAGTTTGATGTGAAATTACCTACTAGGTGTTCAGTGGCAGAATTTTATTATTAGGTATAGCTCATCTGTAATTTTTTTCATTTTATTTCCTTGGAATTTCAGCTATTATTCAAATCGGTTGTCCCAGATTGTTCTTTTGAAACTCTCTGAAGGTAATACGTCTCATTCTTAAATGAGAAATGAAAATGAAAAAAATGTTCACAGTTATAAACTACACTTTGTGTGGCATGGTCTTGGGATTGCTGCTGAGACCAAATGAATCTTATTACAAAACATGCCTTTCTCCCTATGTTCCTACTGTATATTATTAAAAAAGAATAGAAAAAAAATTTATTTTGTAGTCAAGATGCAGACTGAGAGCACCACCTTGTGGCTTGCAGTTAATTCATAAATATTTTACCTAAACTGGAAAGCCATGTAAGTTTCCATTAAAATTATTCTTTTAACAGGCTAATTTCTAGTGAGTAGCGATGTAGCAAGTAATAGCACCCTGAAATAATGTCAGCTTCCCCTCCCTCCTCCCAGTTATACCTAGTGTTTCTAAAGGCAGATGGAAAGTTTGAACTACACTCTCTACTTTCATTGCAGTAGGTAGGTCTTCATTCCAGCCAAGGTACAACAAAATAGCAGAACTTGAGGAATCTTGCAATTTGATTACCCCTTGGAGGACCTTCATGGCCTGTTTTCACTTTAGTACCTTGACTGCATCATCTCCATTCTTTAAATCTGTATTAAGAACTTTTTGTTTTTAATTTTGAAGTGGCACAAGTCTTCTAACTGCTCATGTAGAGATTTACTAAATTTTGTGATTGTGTGGTGTAACCTTTTGATCATCCTTTTTCTTACTCTTGGAAGTTCTTACTATAGTAACCCTACACCCAACAAACACCCAGCTATGATGTGTGGTAGGGAGAGAAGTTGGAAAAAGAACAAAACACTACAGGTTAGGACTGTACTTTGCTTGGACAATCTGGCTGGCTTAGTAGACTGAACTGCCTCTTCCTCTCTACACTCTTCTCAGCTGTATAATGATAACTGCAGGGGACTTGGGGAGATGCAACTGAATACGGACAAGATTATAATATTTGTTTTTCACTACAAACAATTATTTTTTTGATATTTATTGATAATGAGCTTTAGGGGAGAGTGAATTTTGTTTCATGCATCTCACCATCTTCCACATTTCAGCCCAGCTAGATACCTTAGACCTGCAGTAGAAACCACACTGAAATACACTGATGTCCTGTCATAGGGATATGTAATACAAATTTAATTTACAAAAATAAAAAGGAGGTGGATCAACATCTTCATCTAGTGTTCTTAAAACAGTAATCAAGATTGCTGGGTTGACATCTCAGTCATCCATCATGGAATATTTTTGTAATGAAAAGTGTCAGTAACAGTTAAGCTTTATGCTTGCTCTCAGTGAACTCCATTTACGTGATTTCAGCCTGAACAGCAGTTAAACAGGTGCTTCCTGTACTCTATTTTACAGAAAAGCATGCTTCTGTGCACCAGCCACAGAAGCAAGAGAAGTTGGCGCTGGTGCACTGCCAGTCTGTGTGCCCAAATATAGCAGTAAGGAATTTTTTCCTTAGCTATTCTTTCCTAAGCTTCTTATGGTAGCAATTCATAAGCAAGTCACAAATCAGCTGAACTTTGTTGGTAGTTGTTTTAGACACAGAGATCCAGCTAGACACAAGAATTCATTAACGCTAATTCATATTGCATGAATAAAGACAGTGCTCATCACAACAAAATTTACAGATCATAGTTATGTGCATAACTCATCTTCAAGGCAAGAGCTGGACGTCAAAGAATTAACCATCTAAGAACCAAACCAAGTCATATGCTGTCTTGTCTAAAAAGCCTGTAATGATAATGTAAAGCAGAACTGAGAAGGGGCTGTGGGGCCTCTGCATTTCACTTACTTAGGCATGTCACTGCTTGTTGAAATATAGCCTAAAGCTCTTGTTAGAATATTTCTTTCTTTCAGTACTAGTGCTTTCCAGTTCTCACCACCCTTTGGCTGGTACAGCTGCTTTTCCCCAGCTACATACGAGCATCTCAGAACAGATATTTTCTTGCTACAACTTCACAGTAATGCTGAGGGATAGCTGGTTTTACAAAAAAAAAAAAAAAGCTAGACCAATAGAAAGGACAACATCTAAGACTTTAAACTCAGGATTTGCAAAAAGGCTTTCTGAACAGCCAACACAAATTTACTTGTATAGCCTTTAATCTTCTTTGGAAATTTTCAGGGATCTACAAATGGAAAAATTCAGTCTGTTACTCTAGATCTAAGGTCACTACAACTCTTGGTATCCAGATCAAACACTCATTCTAGCATTCTACCAGGGAGTCTGAAGCACATGTCCTTGCATGAAATAAGCATGCACATAGAACTTGTTTTCTCAGCCCTTATAGCAAGCTTTACAACAACAAATGATATACTGTAAAATGATTACATGAGGGGTGGCCAACCTCTTGGCCTGCTTGGGCCTCATATAAAAAATACAGCCAATATATATAAGCTACAAAACTAGTTTATATATTCACTTATATATTTACTTATTAAAACATTATAAAAGGACAAAAACAAAACTAGTAGGACCTTTGACCTTGTTTTTGTGAAAGCAATGCATCAATGTCTGGCTCAGTGGAAGTGGTCACAATTCTCAAAGTGCTCAGAGACTTTAGATTTAATTTTATGCTTCCTATGCTTCATCCTTTATGTACATACTGCCAAAAAAATAATGAAACGATAAGACGTAATTGTAAGGCAAGGGATATTCTTCTGTGGTAAGATAGGCCTGATATAAGTCTAGTAAAGAGACATCAAATTTTTGAGTTGAATATCTGACTGCACCTCTATACATGCTGTGCATGGCTATCCAGAATGCGCTTGTCTTTTATGTTGCTGTTGCCACTGCTGAAACACACCACAACTGTCCTAACATCCACTGTTTGGTCCCCATAAAGGTTCAGGAAGCATCAATGAATGCCAGTGGGTGCCATTTTTCCCCCCATATGGAGGAATTCAGCAACACACCTTTGCTTCATATACACCTTCCACATTAGCTGTCAGACAGCCCCTCTGCTGCCATGTGTCACACAGTGACAAAATGTAACAGAATATTGTCAGGAAGGCTCAGTCTCTACTGTCATACCACCAATATGTACTTCTGACATCATGGGCCAATGCAATGCTCCAGAAGTAATGCCTCCATGTATAGTAAATATCAAAGCATAACTACAGAATTTAAGAATATACCACGTCTGAGGAGACTACAATGAAACAAGACAGCCTTGCACCCATGTGCCTGAAGTAGATGTAGTTAGTCTCGCCTAAGGATTTTTGAGAGGTATATGTTTTCCTCAAGTTCTCATCTGTCAGAACAGCCATATTCTTTTTCTCCCACAGAAAATCCATGAGGATCACTGCATCCCTCTCCCTCTCTTGTGAAGCTTCCACTGGTCTGTAGTGCAGAATGTATCTCACAATAGTCCTTACCTAGCACTTCTGAAAGTAGTCATGCAAGTGACTAGTGCTGCAACCTGAGCTTACCCCACAGTGAATGACTGCATCAGTGCACATGCTCAAAGGAACCAAAAGTTTTCACTTCTGTTTATTCCAAGTTCTTAACTCATTGATTACAGAAGCAAGCCAAGAAACACTTAATGCTGTAAGCTAGGGACAGGGCAACCCATGCACCATTATGCCTTCCCTTATCCCTCCCTCACACCAGGCAAAGAGAAAGGGTGCAAAGCTCCAAAACAATCTGCTTCCACTACCTGAGACTCCCTTCCTTTCCCCACTCCCCATTTCCTGGGGAGTAACATGAGAATGTAAGACCCCAGAGAATCTCATATGATTTGTAATTATTAGAACAGGGAAATTAGATGGGGCAATGATAGAAATTACCTGCCAGGGATCTCTCTACATTTGTTTAGTCTTAAATGTATACAGTGTTGCTTCATACCAAAGAGGTTTACCTGAAGCAAAATTCACTAGAGGCTGGATAAGAGTTGTATAGCTAGAAACAGAATTAGGTGTTTTAAGGAAACAAATACATTATTACATTATTCAAGGTCAGAATAACATAAACTGTAAGACAAGAACGTGAGAAACACTGGGGCAGAGAAAGAAGCATGCAACAAGATAGCTGAAGGAACACACCCATAGTCAGCAGTTGGAAATAGCGTGATAACACTTGCAAAACAGCCTCAGTTTGGGGAGGAACACTAAACAAAACAACACACATTAGTATGACTCTGGTTATTAACACAAAATGGTCCAGGTAGAAAGATTTCATAGTTTTCAGGTAAGGAAAACTGAAGAGGCTAATGAAATATGCTGCCATTTTTGGAACTTCATTTGCTAGAATAAAGTAGCAGTCTAGGTCTGTTAGAGCAGAGAGGAACCTATGGGCTTGGATTCTACTGCTTAGAAAACAAAAGCCTTGCAAACCAGAAGGGAAAAATATCCCAGTAAGCCACTCGAGATGTTACAAACTGCTGCAATATAGTAACTGAAAAAAACTCAAGTCAGAAAAGCAGAGAGGGCAGTGTAGGTTATAGCTCTGTCTAATTTCTTTGCCGAAGCTGTTTTTACTTTGCAGTAGCCAGTCAGGTCCTTGCACATGCATTATCCTGCAGTGTTTTAGACAAGACATATCACTGCATATTAAAAGACACAGCTCATTTTCACATGTAGATGCTGAAGCAGCAAGATTAAAGCCATTAATGATTTCTAAAGGTAAACAAACACTCCAACAGATTGGTTTTGGTAGTTGAAATCACTTTTATTTGTAAGGAACGTCACCCATGCTGCACAGTTTCAAATAGATCTTACCAAGGAAAGCGGAAGTTTCTCCTCCCCATGTCCTGAAGTGAACAGGACTGGCACAGAAAAAAAAATACTCAACACACCTGGGAGGTCTAGCACCAGCATTCAATAAAGAAAAGCATTTGATTTCTATTTCAGTTCTTTTGTTGGGTATTTTTCCCTTTTCAGTTTGATACCAAACGAAAAACTGAAAAATTCAACACTAGTGAAACATTGAAATTCTAAACAAGAAAAAACCCACAGTTGCTCTTGAAAGTGGGGAGGTTGCTCTTTCCAAATCTCACTCTTTATGCATCTATCTTGCAGGCGTTCCCTGGATCTCAGCTGCTGGTGTTTTTTTTTTCCCCCTCCTGCTTTTAGTTCTGATGTTTTGAATCTTTGCTTTCATCACTGTTGCTTATTTATTGCTTGAATGTTTCTTTGGTGTTATTTCTGAGTTATATTTTAGGACACCTGTTGAAAAAAGCCAAATTAAAAAAGCAGTTTAAAGTCTTGCTTTCCTAGTGAAGAGAATATTCTATTCTTATTAATGACAGGATAAGCATGACCAGCATATCTTATCTATAAATTGAGTACCACATCTTCCTGAAGTACCAACTCATCAACAGATGCTATTACTGAACTATATATAAAGCAAACTTTACTTTGTGAATGATTCAGACAGAGGCACAGAAAGAAGTTCCCTGACTCACCTATAAAAATCTCTCAAAAGTGACCACAAGTACTCAGCCAGAAATACAGGGATGTGGCGACATCACAGGAGTCCTAGAAATCCTTTTTCAGTCAGAAAAATATACTAATTATGTTCCTTACCTGAGGGATAGTAGAGGTGCCTGCAGAACCTGACATTACTCAGCACCACTCTGCTCAGTCACTGGAGCAGGATTTTCAGTAGGTGTTTCAGTCACCTTCGTCTGAGACACAAAGACAAAAGAATTTTTTTTTTTAAACAGGTAAAGACTGACTAACTCCCTTCTCTGTCCAATGGCAGCTTTTTTCAATAAGCTCTGACACAGAAAACCACCTTTAGTGGATAGGATAATAACGTCTTTTCTTCAATAGGGTAAGGTCTGATTACTAACAGTTAACCTAGATCTAGTTCATGCAGTTCAGAAATGGATTCAAAAACTCCAGATCAATCTCCTGTCATGGAGATGGATCATTTCAGGAAATGAGTTTGAGCTGGAAAATAAAGTGTTTCTTTCTACTTCAGAAGTGTTTATTACAGTCTGACTCCAATTAAAATCTATCTAGAAGCAATTCCTATCCCACTGCTGGTTTCATTTAAGGTAAGTTGCTCAAACAAGTTCACAGAAACAGTCAATTAAGTCAGCTAACTTTATCATCAACACTGTAGGCTTGCCATGGTTTTTTTTTTGTAACATGGCAACAATATACTTGTCAAATCCCCCAGCCTAAAACTCTTAAACACGTATCCCGTCAAAACTCAGCCTCTGCCACGTGGCCAGGAGCATGCTTACCTCCTTCCCATCCTGAGCTGGTGCACTGGGCGGACGAGGCCGACGCCGGTAGTTGTATGGGCGCCTGTACCCACGGCGAAGTGGCTGCTGACTCACAGCACCGGCCTCATGCTGGTTCTCTTTGTTCTCAGCCTCTCCAGCTACCGGGGCAGGGCGTGGACGCAGGGGCCCTCTTGAAGAGGCAGGGAAGTACGTATAAGTACAAAAGTAGCCTGAGAAGGTTAAACTACCTTAATTTAAGCGCAGCAAAAACCTCACTAGCCAAGTACCATCTTTTATAGTTTAGAAGGCAAGCAAGCGATTCCTTTGGAGTTCCGCTGTCATATAGTTCAAGGGAAAGTCCTATTTCATTGGGATAGACATGCAGCCTGGAAGTCTCTCACTGTTGGAACTACATCAGCATGTTCTGCTGCCTGTTCAGCAATAAAAAAGTAGTTAAGCCATCTGAACTGTTGGCTAAGAGAATTAAAAAAGAAAACAAAAAAAGCCAGCAGTGACTATTTAAGCCAATCTTGCCAATTAGGCTTGCACTAGTTAGCACCAGCCCAGCCTTATTCATAACTGAATGCCACAGTTCCTGGGAATCCCTGTTAAACCTGAGAAGGAATATCCAGGAATCGTTGACGAGTAACCAATACAGTGCTGCCTCTCATGACCACAAAGTATGCATCTCAAAGAGAGCTGAAGGTCACTTACACTGGAAATGCAATATTTCTTTGGGTTCTTCAGGAACACTGATGGCTTAATGTATTTCATTCACAATAATGTCAGAGTATGGCTAGAAGTCACTGTCTAGTACCCTGTTCCCATTAGGTGGCTTAATTAATCCAGTTATCCAGTTCCAAAAGCCGATTTAGATTTCCCAAGAAAAAAACCTAACAGAAGCACTAGTATCACTAGATTTCGTGCACCTAAAAGCAAGCAATACCTATCTGTGAACCTAAACAGAAACATAATTCAACCACACTGGAATGCACATGTTAAGCTACCTCTTACAGGAGGTACCCCAATGCTAATGAGGACTTTCAGTAATAGTTTATACACATCAGATTGCTGCACACATCAGTATTATCCATATTCCTGCAGCCTCAGATAATGTTTGTGTTGAGGCTGACGCTGTTAAGTGTTAGAAAACTTCAGAGTGGAGAAGGAAGGCTTATAGTTGTAGACTCGGCATGCACAAGATTGTTAAGTTTAACTCTGCATGGAACATGTAGTCATTGCAATTAAGGACCACCTCATTATTCCCATGAAGTTCAGCTACTTGTTGCTTTTGCATTATTATTTTGCCCCTTCCTGTTTGTTTGAGTGAACATGCCAAGAACTAGAATTATACCCATTTCATAGTTCATCTACCCAAATTCAAAGCTGGAACCTGACCTCAATAAGCTGTATTAAAAACAAAAAAGGACCGGATGAGGAAGACCAAGGTATGTTGTATGGCAGACTAATACAATTCTGCTCCTTCAGAGTAGTCTCCATAAGGTATCACATTTATCACTCATCCTTCAAGATGAAACAATCTGATTTCTTGTGACTTATGAATGAGCTTTACTACTTACAGGAAGTTTAAAAAAAGTGGTGAATACCTCAAAAATGTGTAATAGTCAGAGACTAGGTATTTCATACACTAGTATTTTTAACTACATTGAATTACTCAATTATGGAATCACTCCCTCAGCACACAGGGCCAGAATTGGAGTGGTCATGTCAGAATTAGTAATAGAAAATTACGAATAGAAAAATAAAAATCCTATACTAGCCAATTTAAGGGATGACTAACATAGGTGACTCAGCAAGTTACACTGCTTACCCCCTTGGAAAATATTTGTGTTCATGTAAAATCCAAATAACTTTTTTTTAAAAACAAAAAAACTTTAACTAAAAGTCCTGCTGGGTCTTCAAGCACCCCTTTAACCCAGTACCATAGATCCCTAAAGAAGAATAAGGAGAAAATAGGCTTCTTTATCTTAAGTAGACTCCTAATGTCTAGTTGTTTTCCCACTCTGGAGATTTGCTGAGCTAGATATAGTTTGCTTATTTAGTAATGTCACAGCGGTGTTCTCTTCTGGCTATACGAATCATCTCACTCAAGCTTATATCTCCCCAACATCCAGCAGCAAAGAGTTCTAACTATATGCTTCAATCACAACAAACTTCTGTTTTTCAATATGTCCCTCACTTCCTTCATTTGATGTCTCCTCATAGCTTATTCCTACATCAAAATAAAATGGAAATGAAATAATGAAATTTCATCTATTTTTCTCTTGCCACTCATGATTCTGACAACCTGGGAGACGATGGGACCACAGGTCAGAGGGAGAACACTTTGAGTGGCACAAATGAGTTGCAGCCACAGCAGGTAGTAAGTCAGTTTCTTTACGGGCCCAAATTAAATGCCTCTATGCAAGCATGAAGCATGGAGAATGAACAAGAGGAGTTAAGATTTGCACACACACACACCTGTAGGGCCATAAGGTTATTATGGCCCTGAAATGGACGGATATGGGCTCTTCAGGAAGGACAAACAGGGAAGACAAGGAGGAAGCATCCTCTCTAAGTCAATCTCCAGCTGGGGTGCATGGAGCTACACCTGGGGATGGATGAGGAGTTTACAGATCAGGATTAAAGGGAGAGCAACAACAGCTCACATTACAGCAGGGTCTACTAAAAGCCACCTAACCTTGAAGACTGAGCAGATGAGGCTCTCTGTAGACAGAAAAGAGCAACCTTGTGTTCAACAATTCCCGATCTTCATGGGGGACTTTGACTACATCTGATATACCTGATATCTGTTGGAAGGACAACACAACAGCGCATAAGCAATCCAGGTGGTCCAAGAATGCACTGATGATAGCTTCCTTCGAAGTAACAGAGGCACAAAGGAGGACAGGTGCTATGCTGGATTTTGTTCTCACCAACAAGGAAGGCCTAGGGAGAAATAGGAAGCTCAAGGGCAGCACTGCAATAAGACTAGAGGGAATGGCATCAAGTTGCGCCAGGGGAGATTCAGGTTGGACGTTAGGAAATGCTTCTCCAAGAGAGCAGTCAGGTGCTGGAATGGGCTGCCCCAGGAAAGTGGTGGAATCACCATCTATGGAGGTGCTCAAGAAGCATTTAGAAGTTGTACTGAGGGACATCGTTTAGTGGGAAATATTGGTGACAGGTGGATGGTTGGACCGGATGTTCTTGGCAGTCTTTTCCAACCCTGGTGATTCTATGATTGGCTGCAGTGACCACAAAATGGTGGAGTTTGAGATGATTATGGCAATAAGGAGGGCACACAGCAAACTCACTACCACTCAGAGGAACAGATTTCAGGGACCTGCTTGGTAGAACACTAGGGAAATAAAGCCCTGGAAAGAAGAGACGCCCAGAAAAGTTGGTTAATATTCAATAGTCACCTCCTATAAGCTCAAAAAGCAATGCAACCAAAAAGAAGTCAGGCAAAAACACAAGGAGGCCTCCATGGAGGAACAAGCAGCTCCTAGACAAAACCCAAACACAAAAAGGGAGCATATGGAGACTGGAAGCAAGGATGTATAACCAACCTGGAAGGAACACAGTAATTGTCTGCACAGCCAGGGATCAGACTAGGAAAGCTGAACCCCTGAAAGAATTGAATCTAATCAGGGACATCAAGAGCAACAAGAAAGGTGTTTTTTTTTTTTAAAGTATGTCAGGGATAAAAGGAAACTAGGGAAAAATGTAGGCCCTCTCTAAGAAAATAGGAGACCTTGTTACTCAGAATACAGAGAAGGCTGAGGTACTCCATGATTTTTTTCCTTGATCTTCACTAGAAAGTGCTCTAGCCATACTGCCCAACTCACAGAAAACAAAGAGACTGTGAGAATTAAGAACTGCCCTCTGTAGGAAGAGATCAAATTTGAGACCACCTAAGTAATAAACCTGAAGTTGCACAAGCCCACAAGACCTCATGACATGCATCTAAGGGTCCTGGAGGAACTCTAGCAGATGAAGTTACTAGGAAACTATCCACTGTAATTCACAGAATGCATTCCCTTCCAACCCAAGCCAAAGAAAGCTCATCTAGTTCCAATCCCCCTGCCACAAGCAGGGTTCCCAAACAACCTGGCCGCGAACACCTCCAGGGATGGAGGCATCCAAAACCTCTCTCAGCAGCTTGTTGCAGTACCTCACCACCCTCTCTGTGAAAGACTTCCCCTGGACATCTTATCTAAATCTCCCCTTCTTTAGTTTAAAACCATTCCCCCTTGCCCTGTCCACTATCTACCAATGTAAAAAAATGTAAGAAGTCAGTTTCCCTTCTGTTTATGATCTCCCTTCAAACGCTGAAAGGCTGCAATGAGGTTTCCCCTGAGCCTTCTCTTCTCCAGAATGATGAAGCCCAGCTCCCTCAGCCTGTCTTTTCCAAATCCGAGACATGGATTTGACAAACTGATCACTCAGTGGATAGAAATTGCATGGTCACACTCAAACAATTGCAGTCAGTAACCTGATGTCAAGGTGGAGACCAGTGACAGGGGGCATTCCTCAGTGAATGATATTGGGACTGCCACTAGTCACATCTTTTAAGTGGCATGGACAAAGAATTGAGTGCACCCTCAGTAAGTCTGCAGATGACACCAAGCTAAGTGATGCAGTTGACACTAGAGGGAAGGTATGCCTTTCAGAGGAACACTGACAAATTGTAGAGGTGAGAACTTCCTGAAGTTCAGCAAGGCCATGTACAAAGTCTTGCACTTGGGCTGGGGCAATCCCAAACATGAATACCGTCTGGATGATAAGTGGATTGACAGGAGACCTGTCAAGGATTTGGGGGGTGTTGTTGGATGAAGAGATGAATATAAGCTGGCAGTATGTTTGCAGCCCAGAAAGCCAGCTGCATCCTGGGCTAAGTCAAAAGAAGTATGGCCACCAAGTCAAGGGAGGTGATTTTCCCACTCTACTCTGCTCTTGCAGGACCCCACCTGGAGTACTGTGCTCCTCTCTGGGAACCCCAGAATAAGGCCACGGATGTTCTGGAGCAAGTCCAGATGAGTGCCATGAATATTATCAGAGGGCTAGAGCACCTTTCCTGTGAAGAAGAGCTGGAGCTGAGAGAGTAGGGGTTGTCTAGCCTGGAGAAGAGGCTCCAGGGAGACCTGATACTGAACTTCCAGTACCTAAAGGGTAGCTTTCAAGAAAGCTGAATAGAGACTTTTTACTAGGGCATGCACAGATAAACCATTATTCCTTGTCTTAAAGGAAAGAGGATAGATGTAGATTAGATCTAAGAAAAATCTTTCACTGTGAGGGTGGTAAGGCACTTGAACAGGCTGCCTAAAGAGGCTGTAGAAGCCCTATCCCTGAAAGTGCTTGAGAACACCAGATGGGGCTTTGAGCAACCTGATCTAGCAGGAAGTGACACTGTCAGGGATGTTAGAACTAGATGATCTTTAAAAGGTGCCTTCCAACCCGAACTAGTCTAAGATCTTCCTCCTCCCCGCCTCATATCCCTTGGTCACTTGGAATTGCCATTTTTTTTAAAGTTTATTTATTTATTTTCAGACCTTCAATTGCCAACTTGAATTTTTTCCTATCTTTTTGGGAGCATTCCAATCCCTAGTCTCCCCTTACTTTTCTTGGCCTTATGGGTAACTCCAATAGCATTTTCCTTACCTTTTCTTTCAGAGGCCTTCAAGAAACCTAACATTTAAGGCTTAACAAACAGCAATACTTCCTAGCACAGCATTCTACACAGTAACTGAAATGCTACCGTGTATCTAATATTCTGTAAGGGATAGAACATGACTTCCCTTTTCTCCTGAAAAACAGGCTCTCTTTAGTACACATAAGTGCCATCAGTGATTAGACCTAAGCTTGAGTGATACCCAGGACTGAGATGGATGTACACAAGCCACTGGTCTAGCACTAAGTTGCAAACTATTGGCTACAGTCTACAGGAAGATTTATGAAGTACACGTTGCCCCTGCAGACACTGGACAAACCTGTCCCATATCAAGTGGGATCTAGATTTGTTGCTTGACTAAAGTAGTGTAAGAATTCCAGCTGGGAAGACATGGAACTTCTCACAACTGAGCAATATATTAAAGTGAGTTGGTACAGGATACAAGTAACTGTGCCCCTTCTTAACCTGTTCCTGGCTCTGAGTAGCACACATTCAAACCAAACAACTTCTACAGCTATTTCCTTACTCCTAATAGTTACACCTTTCTCCTGGTAATTAAAACACTTATTATTCTCCCCACCACTTACATGTACTTGAATGTCAGTGAATTCAGCTTATTACTCTTCAAGCTTTTATAGACTACACTTATTTGCAATGATGAGCAAAGAAATCAGACAAACCTGCGATAGCGGGGACGATAAGTAGGATTCCGTTGGACTTGCTGATGAATTTGTCCTCCTTCTGTAACTCCATCCTTGATTTCTCCTTCAACACCCTACAACCAAAATAAAACAAACAAAATAAAAATCAGGGATATAGATGAAGCATTACCTTATTTCACAGGCAGTATATTGACTGTGTAGCCCAATGACTTGAGTATCAGCTCAGACAACAGTAATTCTGTACAGAAACCCCAACATACTAAGCCAAAAGGCAACAGATAACAAAGCTTTTATTTTGGCAAAGAAAAGAGCTGGGGCAGAACAAGAGCTAGCTGTGCTGCTCATGTTCCTCATAGTGAGGGACAAAGCCACCCGTTAGTGCCTCCTCCCTGCCCAAGGGAAAGGTAGAGAACCTGACAGATCTCTCCAGTGCATACCACAGTAGGTTTCATGACATGACATGGAAGTGCAAAAAGGTAAACACATTGTGGAAAGGCAGCTGTTAACCTGGGCACTTCTGAATTTGGAAGGCTAACTGAAAGTTATTATGCTGAGTGCTGCTAGAGACTACTCTGACTTCATTAAACAAAATCCTCTTTCCAAAAAGAAAACAAAACACACCAAGTTCAAAGACAAAAATACTGCATCATGTCAAATACTCAGCTCACATATCCACTCAAAATCAGCCTTTGAGGCAGGGGGAGGGAAGGAAGAAAAAACCTACATGATCTTCACTAACAGTGAAGACACTAGCCTAGACAATCTGCTCTTCTCACCTTCCGGAGGGTAGCATAGGTAAAAATACCCTCCAAAAGGGTAAGTAATTTCAAGCATTCTTTGTAGCCACATTTCCCAAAAGCACAGAGAAAACTCAAGGTTTTTTTTTTTTTTTTTTAAAAAAAAACACTCCATACCTGTAATATCTATGCCATCTATCCTTAGCAATATAGTTTTCACCTTAGTTACTGAGGTGAAAGGAGGATAAAAACTGGAATTCAATGGAAAAGCCATAATCAGGTAATACTGTCTGATATGTTCACTCATTTAAAATGAAAGAAGATACCTAAATAGCCAAAAGCTATTACACCTATTAAATAGAGAGTAATAATTTGACAGCAGCCAAGAATTATTTGAAAAAACATTTCTAAGCATTATAGTATTTATATCCACTTTGCAATACCACTCTGTCCTGTTTATATTAAGACACTTTGTTCTGTATACTTTGACCATTAAACCTGTGAGGGGTGGGGTCAATATCTGTCTCACATAGTGAAGTATGTGTGCCAATAGCAGTTCTGCAGTCTTGCATTTCCCTTCCATAATGGAAGGATGTGGATATTCAGTCTGGGAAAGCATAGGCATGAGAGACCAAAGGAAAAGCAACATCTGAAAGGAAAATAAGCAAAATCAAAACAAGTGCATTACTATCTCACTTGTACTATGATCCTGTGCAAGTTTCCACATAATCACTGTTTCAATTCTCCAGGATTTCTGACAAAGCCATTGAAATTCTAGTGCTGCAATGCCAGAAACATGAAAACACAAAGGCCTAGAAGGTCTTGTCTAAGGGACAGCATATCAGAGGTTAAGAAAGCATCAACCAACTCAACTGGAAGGAGGAGTGCAAAGTCATGTTTTCATCAGCCAACGCTCTCCTATAGCACTGGACAACTAGCATTACATCCACTGCTCTTTAAAAGGTATTGAATTCCTATTTCTTTAATAGCACAGCCCAAATGCATTCCTCCGCACAGAATGCTGCATTGAAATCTCAGATTAAGAATAGCCTCCAGCTCCTGTAGTGATAAAAACCTTGATAAAGCTTTTACTGAACAACAATGCAAACACTGTTTCCCTGTTCATTTTGAACCAAATGTTGATATCTCAGTATTTTAAGTGGGCTTGTTTTAAGTAGCTAGTTGAAAACATGAATTACTTAACCCAGAAGTATCAGCAATTTTCTGCATCCTCTACAGTATCACAAAAATTCAATTCACACATTCATACAAACTGACAATTACTCAGATCTGCCAGCTTGAAGCATGCTTCCAGAATAAAGCTGTTATGCTGCCAGAAGTCACTAAATAGAATTTAACCAGAAAACAGAACCTGAGCTCTGAGATTGTATTATTATAGTGACAATAGATTATATTCATTTACTGCAAAAACTTATTTGTACTATTAAAAGCACTAAACTCCCAGCGCATACATGATCCTAATCACTTACCATTCTCCACTGAAGCCTTCCAACTCTACATACTACCTTTTAATAATACACTAGGTCATCCTAAAAGATGGATATAAAGAACTGGTCAGCTTCACTCACATTTTTCCTCTGAACACTACTAAAATACTACTAAAATAGGTAAGCATGCTGTACTATCCCATGAAGATAACAAGTTTTAATATCTCCCCTGAACAGAATTGAAGCATTGCTTCAATGCTTCAAACAGTCTTGAAGCATTAACAGTAACTGCAAGGAGTTTTTTTACCTGTCTCTTCAATTTTATTCATTTGTTCATAAATTTCTTCAGATCATTCTCTAACTTTCATACAGTACTACTCATGTTTTCACATTCTCTCTATAGGAAACAGTCTCAGCCTTTAAAATATTCCCCAAGAAATTTTAGCTGATCCATTTGTATAGACTTCTGTTAGTAATGCACACAGTATTTAGATGAGGATATCATCAATTCAAGGTTATTTCATGATCCATTGCCTGTAACAGTATTTTGATTACAGCTCCATGTCATGCCTACACTACCACAGTTTGGTGAAGATTGCAGCCTCTTATCTTTAGAGAAAGAAATCAAAGAGGATTCTGATACAAAAAAAGTGCTGTTTTCCATAGAACTGCCCAAGCAGTTCAAATAAAGGTCCAGTGAAGCTGGTTAAGAGTCTCAGATTGCTAAAGCTTCTCTTCACTCTTGAAGAAAGCCACACAGTATATTCAAAAATAAGTAAGTTATGTCCAGAGTACATACACATTTGAGCTAGCATGGCTAACAAAAGATAGCATCTAACATTTACCAGAACCCACACAGTTAAGCAAGGAGAAATCAGGTCTTGCTAGGCTAAAAGATTGGACTGGAGTTGTTAAGTGACATCAGTTAGAAGCTCTAGAAGTCTGTGGTGTCAGAAGTCACCTCAACACGCTAAAGCTCAACTTCATTACAATCCATAAGCTATAATATTGATTTTTCCTCCACTCAACTCTTTTTTCCTCTTTAGTAAACAGTATCAACAATATGGCAGCTGAATTCTGGAAAAATCTTTCACCTCTGTAGCCCAGTACATCAGAAGAGCAACAGGCTTAGGTACAGTGAAGTCTCTTCCTTGAGGTGTGCAACAACAGCTGTCTATAAACAAGGAAACATTCTTTAGACACAGAAGGCTGAATGTAGCATCAGTAACTCAAATTTAAAGTCTCAAGAGTGGAGTTATTTTCATCTAGCTATCTTGCAGGACTCAAGTAGAGAGGCACCACCTTTATTCTCTGTGAATGGTACCTTACAGCTCAGACATTGCTAACTTTCCTTTCCCTTTACAAATCAGAACGGAAAGTAAGAAGGAGGTCTCATTAAAGGGAAGCTTCTTTTGAAATATAGTAGAACTGCAGTTGCCAAATGAGGGGTACGTTAACTGATGTAAGAAGTCTCCAAAAATAAGTGCTAACTGCTTCAGATGATTCAGTCTACAAGCAGTACACAAAGTACACAAGGCATGACAAGATTTGGATGTCAGAGTTGTTTCACTGACCTACACTAGGACAATTCAGAGACAGTCCCTGCAGAGAGCACTTCGCAGTCCCTAAAAAGATTTCACTAGAGTGGAGCTTCGATTTGTTCAGGCAACTAATCAACAAGTTGGTAAGAAAGCCCAGCAGAACTGGTCAGTCCTCACTAACTGAGAATGCAAGAGTGGCCCAATGCAATACACACACAGTTTAGCAGGCATAACTGCAGCCAAAGATGGCATTCTCCAAACTCTTGACTGAGCTCACCTATGAGAGTGAGGTATCACTCAAGCAAGTCTTACACATCCAAATTTAGGTGATTAGACAGCATGCATTTAAGAGCATTCAAGGAACTGGCCAGTATCACTGCCTGGCCACTATCACCTTTGGAAAGTTACAGCAATCATGGAATTTACCTGGTTATCTGTTAAAGAAAGGCATATTAAGGTACTGTAAGATCTCCAACTTCTTTGACAGCAGAACAGAATCTACTCTTAAGGTCACAGATGACACCAAATCTAAAGGAACAATCAACACATTGGTTGGCAGGCTGAACACTCAGAGGAATCTTAACAAAGAGAAGAGGAAGACAAAAGAAACTTCATGAGCAGTGATCGTTTGCAAATTTTGAAGGCCATAATTCTTCCAGAATCATAGATTGCTGAGGAAGACCAATATGCTTCCAGTTTTTATGCATAAGATCTTAGTTTTTTACATATAAAAGATATCTCTTAAGATTTCCAAGCCCCAGACACATAAGCATTCAGGTCTGTTGTATTTTGGGTACCAGTCTGAGGACTTCGATATAAGCAAGCCTAAGGAAAACAGCAAGGTACTACAATTTTGCTCCCCCTCTTACTCCTAATACCTTCAAGTACTGGGATCTCAGTATGTTATAGTATCACATACTAGTCAAGGGTTTTTATCTGCATAAGTTTCCATCAGATGTCCAAGAGAACATGTCCCAGCACAAGAACCTTGAGACTGAATGTTTTCCCCATGCCTGAGACAAGCCTCACATAATCATTCTTCAGGCAAAAGGAAAACAGCTGCTTTACATACTCAGCAGTACAGAGGGGTGTCAAACCCTTGATGTGTTTGTTCATTTAAAATCTGAAGCAGGTCCTAGACAATATAAATACCATTGACTAAAGCATTCACTAGACAGTTGAACGAGACTTTAATTTCAAGAGAACAAAAGGAAACAGAATTGATACCAGGAAATGGCTAGTTGTTATTGCCCATTTCTAGTTTGTTAGATCATCAACAAAACACTTAGCTCTCTGCTGCATGGAATGAAAGCGTAAGCAGCAAACTACCACCACAAAGACAAAGACATACTCAGTAATAAGGTATCAGTTACCATCACCAACTTCTAGCAGTCTCCAGGGCTTCATTCAGAAAGAATACCTTCCTGATATTTAAAGTTCAGTAGTGTCTAACAGCACTAAAAGAAAAGACCTTGACAGACAAGCATCACCAGCTAGGCTAAAAGGAAGGATGCCTCTGTACTGGCAACTGTGCAGATCAACATGAATCCTGGTCAACTGGAGAGGTCCAAGACGACTGGAGACTTGCCAGTGTGACTCCCAGGGAACTATAGGTCTGTCAACCTGACCTCAGTGCCAGGGAAGGTTATGGAGCAGATTGTCCTGAGGGAGATCACGCAGCATTTGCAGGACAACCAGGGGATCAGGCCCAGCCAGAACGGGTTCGTGAAGGGCAGGTCCTGCTTGACCAACCTGATCTCGTTCTATGAAGGAGTAACCTGCCTGGTGGATGAGGGAAAGGCCGTTGATGTGGTCTACCTCGACTTCGGCAAAGCCTTTGATGCTGCCTCCCAGAGTATTCTCCTGGAGAAGCTGGCAGCCCATGGCCTGGACAGGTACACTCTTTGCTGGGTAAGGAGCTGGCGGGAGAGCCGGGCCCAGACAGTGGTGGTGAATGGAGTTAAATCCAGCTGGCAGCCGATCACGGGTGGTGCTCCCCAGGGGTCGGTGCTGGGGGCCTGTCCTCTTCAATATCTTTATTGATGACCTGGATGAGGGCACTGAGAGCACCCTCAGTAAGTTTGCAGACAACACCAAGCTGGCAGGAAGTGTCCATCTGCCTGGGGATAGCAAGGCCCTACAGAGAGATCTGGACAGGCTGGATCTCTGGGCTGAAGCCAATGGGATGAGGTTCAATAAGACCAAGTGCCGGGTGCTGCACTTCGTCCACAGTAACCCCAGGCAACGCTACAGGCTTGGGGCAGAGTGGCTGGAAGGTTGTGTGGAGGAAACAGACCTGGGGGTATTGGTCAATGCTCGGCCGAGCATGAGCCAGCAGTGTGCCCAGGTGGCCAAGAAGGCTAATGGCATCCTGGCTTGCATCAGAAATAGTGTTGCCAGTAGGAGTAGGGAAGTCATTGTCCCTCCGTACTCAGCCCTGGTGAGGCCGCACCTTGAGTACTGTGTCCAGTTTTGAGCCCCTCACTGCAAGAAAGACATTGAGGCCCTGGAGCGTGTTCAGAGGAGGGTGACGAAGCTGGTGAGGGGTCTGGAGCACAGGCCTTATGAGGAGCAGCTGACGGAGCTGGGATTGTTCAGTCTGGAGAGGAGGTGGCTCAGGGGAGACCTTATCGCTCTCTATAACTACCTGAAGGGAGGTTGTAGTGAGCTGGGGGTCGGCCTCTTCTCTCTTGTGAAGAGTGACAGGAGAAGGGGGAATGGCCTCAAGTTGCACCAGGGGAGATTTAGGCTGGACGTTAGGAAATACTACTTTTGTGAAAGAGTGGTCAGGTGCTGGAATGGGCTGCCCAGGGAGGTGGTTGAGTCACCGTCCCTGGTGGTGTTCAAGAAACATTTAGATACAGCGTTGAGAGACATGGTTTAGTGGGGTTACTGGTGGTAGGTGGATGGTTGGACTGGATGATCTTGTAGGTCTCTTCCAACCTAGGTAATTCTATGATTCTATGAAAAGAGCAGTATGTTGCTTGGGTAAAGGAAGACTTTCATACTGGACCATCACACACTCCTGCAAATGATCATCAGACTCAACTGTTAGTAAGCTTGACAGTGTATTTTTTCCTATGTTCAAGTCATTGGATTGTTCCAGGCACCAATGCAGAAAAAGCATAGAATGAATATTAATAGTAACTGCCAGTACTACAGCCACACACCACTTATTTAGACCTCCCTCTGCAAGATCTTGTAGGAAGGTTTTCCAAACCTATCCAAACATGTTAAACAGAAGTGCATAGTCAGTTTAAAGAAAAAACGTGTTTTTACACTGCACTGCTGCAGTCTGAGTTCTATTAAGGGATGCTACATGGGAGTAGCAACTAGCTGGTCAAACTACTACCGTGCCATGCAAAAACAATGAGCTTTTAAACAAAAAAGTTTATCCAGTCAACCTTCACAAGCGACTGTTATGCTACTTATGGCAGCATAAATACTTTCTATTGACCATGCCCTTAACATGAAGCAACTACCTAGGTGTCCTATTTCTCAAGAAGCAGATACCCTAACACCCAAAAAGATACTTAGGACAATTCTAGAACGGGATGAGAAGAGCGAGCCTACAGGACACCCAATAACAGAGCTATCACTGACAACAGCAGTGATGTGCTGGAAGAAGCCAGAATATTACTGAAGAACACTCACAACTTAAGTTGAACCTGTAGCTCCCTCTCTTGAAGAAACTAGAATAACTGTGGAGGTTGGATGACCATCATTAAAAAAGATAAAAATTAAACTTACACTTCGAGGTGGTCCACGGCGTCTGCCAAAATAGCCACGTCGATAGCGGCGGCGGTCTGCAGCATAGCGGCTGCCTTCTACAGGGACTCCATCTGGACCAGTGACATTAGCTGCTTCTGCACCCTGGAAGACAAAAAAATGTAAGCCAGGGGCATGCAAGAAAAGAACCAGGTATAGCAGGAAGAGGAAGGAAGATAAAACATGAAGCTTGTTTGCATAACATCAGTTCCTAACTATACAGATTCCTTCCCCACAGGTAGTGCAAAAGCAGGCCTGTTATGAATAACCCTGGTGTATGGAGTGAGAACATGAGTGCCATCCACTCCAGGAATTAATACGTTAAAAAAGACTAGATATATCTATATAGATATTTAGCTATATCGCTAAACTTGTGTTACTCCCCAGAAGAATATTACTGACAACTGTTGGATTACACCTTTATGCCTCAGTAATCTCACCTTCTCTCCCTCGACCACATCAAATTCTACAGTCTCTCCATCACCAACACTGCGCAGATACTTCCGTGGGTTGTTCTTCTTTATTGCAGTCTTTAAATAAACATACAGAAAGACACATTAGTTCGCTTTACACCCTCAAAGCATCATATATGAAGAAAGATGAGTCTTCCTGCTACAGTCTCGAATCCACATACCAGATGATCAGCCACCATACCAGAATATTTAAAATACACAGATATCCCTCTTTTCATAGGATCTTCTTACTCAGGCAGAATTTACTCCTTCAATACTCATGAGCTTACAAAACAGCTGTTGCCCCAGGATTCCTTCTCTCAAGCCTACTGCGTACCTGGACCATTCTGCATGAATTTTCTACTTCCTGCATGCTCTACCAAGACAGCAACTGCTGCCATCATTAGGAGACATGCTGAACACTACAAAGAGCTTAGAAATCAGGAGCATTTTGTAGGAGGTGACATCAATGAAAAGGTATTTTGGCAATTCATGGTAACTGAAGAATTACTGTAACTCCAAAATAACAGAGGTAAGCATTTTACCTAAGCACTGTAAGGGAGACCCCAGGAAGTTAAGCAAATCCCTACTGAACACAGGGAAACAGTACTAGAACAGATTATCTCAGACATTTCTTTCAGACAAACACAAAAATGCTATTAATAACATTGTTTAGACCCAGTTGGTATTACCCTCAATTCCTAAACTCACAGAAACACTTGGGCATCCACTGTTGATAGGCTGAAAGTCATTCTAGGGTGCTTTTCAGTTAGTGGCATGCTTCCAGGATTCCTAAAAGGCATTAAGCAAGGCGAGGCTACTGTCAGCTCATTAAGAAAGGGTTCGCAAACTTAGGAGACCAAAGAACACTAAACAACACATACACTGAAGACACCAATACACAGAGCCAATATTTTATTTTTTACTGATGTACTCTTCAATTAGAAACCAATATACTTCAAGTTTCCTGATATAGGTGTCTTGTTAGCATAAAGGAGGTGGGCAGAGATCTCATACTTAGAAGTACACAAATCCCACTTAAGAAATGGGGTACAAGACAAAAACAAAAAAGTCATCCACAGTTTACAAAAAGCAGGCCAAGTGAAGATAAGCCAAGTTGTTGCCAGTGCATGGCAACTATAGTCATTCTATCAACAACAGTCTAAAATATTTCCCACCAAAGTACCAAATGAAAAATTCTAGTCAGTTTAAAGTTCAGCTTGACCAGTTTAGGAAAGGTATTTCTATTTGTTGCTGAAAAACCACCCCCCTTCCTTTAAGACAATAGGCCTGCATGTCCTTGTAGCCCTGCAGCTCCACACCATCCAGTTATTCTCTGTACCCCACAGTGTCCCTGAATGGTTTAACAAAGAACGTGAGAGTGTAGGCAGTATTGATACCAAAGCAAAAAACAATCCAAGAATTTTTCTGATACAGGAACTGAATGAACTGCTCAAGTACATTCTTTTGAGAAACACCGCAACAGATAGACTCCCACTCTCCAGCAGAGACAACTTAGCTTTCTTGCTAACCTATCAGTAAAAGCCCATTACTAAAAATCACCTGGAAGTGCTAGCTTTTCAATAAATGAAAAGTACTAATACTAAAACTAGTATCTTCACTGTAGATTAAGTGTTTAATTATTTCGCTACCACTTGTATTGAAAGAATTGGTATGACCTCAGCAGACTTGTGCTCTGCATATGACATGTCAACAAGCTGTATTTTCAGCTCCTCCCCTTTCTTGTAAAGGGTGAGGGGAAGAGAACTACTAGATCTCTTCTCAGCAAAGGGTGTACTTAAGATAGATAAAGCTACTCAAACTTCCAAGAAAAATAATGGAAGATAAATTCAACAAGACTTCACAACTACTATTTCAGACTTGCGGATAGAGACTTCAAAATTTACATTTGCCACTGAATAGGAGATGAACTCAGTCTGCTGAGCAGTAGCTTCTATTTTATGAAGGCAACCAGGAACAACTCTGAGTACATCCTAGAATTCAGAGCAGAAACTGCATGGCTGAAGAAATAACTGTACACTGAAGAAATAAGATGCTAAGAGGCATGAACTTTAAGCTTGGTGAAAAGACTTTCACTCTGTATATACCCAGAGAGGACAGAATACTCTTCTCCCTGCTGCTGCTCACCACTATCCTGCAGGCTCCAGGGCCTTTGATTCCAGGGTCAGATGTTTTGTATTAACGTAGACAGAACTGAATAATAAACCAAGAGTTTTTCCTTTTCCAAAGGGACATTGATGAACAGAAGGCCATGATAGACTTCAGAGTTAGTTCAGTAATGTTTGGAAAAGTTATTTCCACACACATGATATTACAACATCATGTGCACATCCAGCACTATCACAATGAAAGCCATAATCTGCCACACCAGTTACTGACACATCTATAGTGCAGCCTAATACACGCACTATAATTTAAGAGGAATACAGATCAGTTCAGACAAGAAAAAGAAAGCCATTCATCTCATCCACTGCACTAGCTTCCTCTTAACTGTTTCTTGAATCCAACTATTTCTCATTAACTTCTCTGGCTACCTACACTTTCAGGTATGGTTAAACTGCAAGACACCCCAACACACTCCACCTAGACAGCACCTCACATGAGCCAACTGCACAAAGATGCAAGCAAGACAAAGCCAAGCAAGACTCTCCCTTCCCCACACCACTGTTTGGGTCCTCTGCAAGACAAAGGGTTAATTCAAAGCAAGCGATCCATGTCCTAAAGCGAAAAGCATTTTAATCTGTGCTCAGTTTATAGATAGCATCCAATAGCCACACACTGAGAATTAACCCCCTATCCTGATCATGAGACTGGGCTGTTCCCTCTCATGTGTGTGTGTACACATGGGTGGTGGAGGGGGGTGGTCTCTGTTCAACTAGGTCAACCTTGTTCTTAAGGGATTAGCTGTGTAATCCAGCCCATCCCAGGATGGGTGCAGGGGAAGCGGAGGAGGAGCTGCACATGCACTAACCACCAAAGACAGGGAGCTCCCAGCGGGATGTTTGCAGAGGACTCATTCTCCTTCCTCACAGCCCAGCAGACCCAGCTCCCCACCCAAGAAGGGCTCTCCTGTACTGAGCAGTGGCCACAGGGTCCCAGGAACAACGATCTCCTCCCAGCACATCACAGGAGCAGAAAGAAGACAGATCCCCCCTTCATACCCTCACTTTCTGCTGAGATGTACTAGAACAGCTCAAGACTGAAAAGCTTCAGAACATCTGACCACAGCCAAGGCAGACTGCATCTGGGAGAACCTACTGTGCCACACAGAGCCCACAAACAAGTTATATTGGATGTGCACTTGCAGGCTATGTGGTATTTCTGAAACATCAAGCCAGTTTTACTTTAGTGTTTGCATCTAAAGCACCTCACCTTCTGTGGTGGAAAGAAAAAAATGTAAGTTCCACCACCAGTTTACATACAGTTAAATAATCACCTCCACAGATGATAAAACAGCACAGACTGTAGCTTGCTGCTGGCCTTCATTGTTTTGAAGCCTTAACAGGCAGTCTTCCCATAGAAAATGATGCTCTATGTAATTTTTGTCATCAGAAGGACAGTTGCACATCTTCACACAGATCCCAGGGACACCTTGTTTTCAAGCAGTTTACAATGCTGCCTATGCAAAATAGATTTTATTACAAGAACTGTTCTCACCTTTTTCTAGATACACTCCCATTGTGCTGCTGATACGGCATCTGAATCAGTGTGTACAGAACACATGGTCATTAAAGGAGGGTGACTATTAGAGAATTATGAATTTCTCAAGAGGCCTTAATTCATATATACATTGAGAGCTCTTGCTACTAGTCCACTAACTAAACTAGGAATGCATACTGAGAACATGGACTGATACCACCTTCACTTGTTCCAGGCACTGGTCTTACTCAGTTTCATCCATTTTAGGGATAATGAGTCTAAACCCCTTGACTCAGAGAAACAGTTACAATGTTTAGTTTAGTTTGTGGCTTCATGACTAATTTGACATTCAGCAGCAATTTTAACTACATACACACATACCCTCTTCCCTCAGTGACCAACTCTGAGGGTAAGTTCACCAACTATATTTCACGGAGATACTGTCACTTTTATGCCACAGAGAAATCTCATGCTTTATCAATCACATGGCCAGCAGATCTTTCATACGAGACAAGCTCCAAGTACACTATTTCATTTGTTGGTAAAGCTTCAGATGATGCAAAGCAGATCTAAGCCAGCCAATCAGTTCGCATCAGAATGCAGGCAGCATCCTCTGCCTTCCCACAAGTTGTCTGCGACGCGAGATTCATGATATAAACTTAGAACAGCCTACTGACAGTTCATGGAAGGTTAGCCAATGGCAGGCTGATTGGCAGCCTCTCCCTCCTTGGGCACACTCAGCACACAGCCTTCCTCCCCTACTTCTCAAGAACAGCTGCCTCATGCAGGAACAGCTGATGGCAACCCAACCTGGTCAAAAGCCAGGCCAGATCACTTTCTCTCCAATACCAGGGAGGGCAGACAGAACAGACCCACAAGTTAAGATGGTGAGAAGAAACAAGACACAGGAGCAACACTACAAAGTAGAGGAAAAGGTAGGAAGGACAGATAAATAGAAGAGTTATGTCCTCTGGGTGCAGGTGGAGCTTTAGTGTTCCAATTAAGGCAGACACAAGATAGTACGAAGGTTTGTAGTATCTACTCCTTCAAATATGATTTTGAGAGATGAAGAAGACATACCCTTGTATTCCTCCCTGAAACACATGCATGCCTACTTGAGTTATCTGAAGCAAATATTCTAAGAAGCAGCCAAGGTAAGCTGACCCCAGCTACCCAGCTGTTCTAGAAGTTACACTAGAAAGCTATTGTAGGCCAAGGACAACGCTTATCTCTAAATACAAATACCACACTCTTACCTGATGAACAAACACATCTTCTTTGGTATCATTTCTGTGAAAAGAAAATAACAAGTCATACGAGTTTAGACTAACAGACTTAAATAGAGATCTCTGACTTCACAAGTCAAGCCTCCCTTCCCCCAGCCCCTCACACATCGCCTGGATTCCACACATTCTGTATAAGGCTATGCTATCAAGACCCGGGTCTGATTTTTCCAGGATCCTACCTTTAATAGCAGTAAGGACTTCCTATTCTTCAGAAAACTGGGGGGGGAACAGGAGGGAGGTGCCCTACAGTTCATAGGGAAGTGTTCAGTGTTTTGTTTCAACACAAAACAGAGTAATGACTGGACTACTTGCCTTTCACTGTTCCACTACCCCACCTCCCAGAACTTCCACAGTGCCTGCAACCTGATCTGTTATCCCAGAGGTCAAGCAAGACTACCAACAGGACTGGCCACAGCTGTTTACAGCTCTCCTTTCAGTGAAGCTTAAAGCAACCCTGCACAAGGTGCTAAGAGCATCCACTGGAGAGGGAATCAGAAAACTCACATGGTTGTCTAGATTACACCAGCCAGTTCAGGCTCCTACAGGTAAAACTTGAAGATGTATGAAGACAAAGAACTGACACAACAGGACAACCTAGATTCTGCAGTCTAGTCTGTTCACTCTGTTCTCTGCAGAAGGAGCAGGTACATCCTTCACAAAGCTTTTGTGAAGATAATATCATTCTAACCTTGCTGTGCTTGGAATAAATAACTTCAGCTTTGTGAGACAGTTATTATACTATATCCAGCTGAAGGCCCTCAATTCAAAGTGTTCTGAAAGACTTTAGAAGTATTTCTCAATTCAAGCTTTTCTTCTACCTTACATCACACCAGGTAGTAGTTGCCAGATACAGGGCTATAATAAAGCTAGCTTCTGATCCACAAAACAGGACTCTTCTATCCCATTCTAGTGTTCAAGTTACCCAAATCTACCTGCTGTGGAACACTTCAGGGACTTGCAGGATAAGAATTACGTATCTTGCAAGACAAGTGATCTACTGGCTGGCAACCCTGCCTACAACAAGGGGGTTGGAACTTGAACATCTTTAAGATCCCTTCCAACCCAAGTGGTTCTATGATTCTACTAAGTGTTCACTATACAGGAGCCATTTCTCATAAATCATACATTTAAGCCTCTCAACAGATATTCCAGCCTTAAAAGCCAGAGTCCCCTGCAGTAAGTATGGGTCTCATGCACCTGAAGTTGGAGGTGGAACAAATACCCCTTACAGTTAGCTATTACTGGTGCCACTCAGATGTTCATTTATGTTTAGAGAAAAAAAAAACAACAGAAGTTCTGCAAACCCAGGCCAAAAATACTCTCAGATACATGATATTGAAAAAAATACTAGTCAAAATAACTAAGTACATCTGATATCTTAACACACCAGATTTTTTTAGCCAGAAATATTCTTGCTCATCTTCCAGCCTTCCTCACATCTTCAAAAAAAGCCATATAATCACAAAGAAAAATACATCTCATTAGAAGTGTAGCGTAAGTAAACATGAGAAGCAATTAACAGACCAAATCTGTACTGAATTTAACACTCTATATTTTCATCCCACACAGACCACTGGGCAAAGAGTCACCTCAGAGGAAACCCATGTTTACTGCATGCCTGGCCACTAAGTGAACAACCTTGTAGTCAGCTCCTTGGATCACTGTTGGAACTACTAATACATGGTATATTATCCACACCATGAGTCCTTGTACAGTATATGCATGACTATCAATTTAAACATACCTGTTGATAAAGCCATATCCATTTCTGACATTGAACCACTTGACCGTGCCAAGAACTTTTGTTGCTGGAAAAAAAAAAGAAATGGTTGTTCTAGAACATAATGCAGAAGCGTCACAAAAATACTTTTATATCTGCACGCAATGTCTCAGACCAGAGCTGGTCTTCTTCCTTAATGCCAAAGGCGTGCCTTCATCTCTATTTCAACTTATACTAATGCAGTAGCAGGAAATATTGCTTTAATTTGTTGCACGGTAGCTTCCACTACCTAGAATCAAGTCCACCCCTATTTTCAGAATTGGCCATTTGTTTTCCTTCTTCATTTTACTTCTTATTCCAGAAGTAAATGAAGCTGTAAACCCCTGGTGACTGCCAGTTTCCAGTTCTCTTCAGCTTAGTAGCTGTATGTGTCACATCTAGAGGGAAGAAGCTGTTTAGAAGTGCTCTTCCACTCAGACATTCCTCCTTTCTTCTTCCTTGAAAACCTGAGCTGGCTAAAGAAGCAGTATGGCAGACATCATCCAACAATCTCACGTGATAAGGGGAGCACATGTTTATTTTTATGGATGAGCTCTTTCTTGCATTGTAAACCTCACTCTAAACAAGAACCCAACGTTTGTTTTCTGTTTATATTCCTTATTCCAGAGCTCTTCATGAAGTATCAGCTACAAATTGACCAACTGCATGCCCTGAAGCTTCCAGAAAGACAACTTCTTGTCTCACTAAACCAAACTCTCCTCTTACGTAGAAATCATACTATAGTGTCTTAAAGGATCTTGTGGAACTTGTTCCACCAACATGCAGGTAAGGTGTGGGAGGGACTCAGCTGTGATGGAGGTAGTTCAACCTCTACTTTCTTGTCAGCACCTGGGCAGGGACTACAAGCTTTGCCCTTTCCAAACCTGTAGCAAAGGAAGAATTTGGGGCTCTACAGATGTTATTTATTGCACAGCATTGCCACACAGTTGCACAATGTAATGTACCATGTCAAACAATCATGCTGTGTAGCTTTAATAGTAGACACCTGTAAAGGGTCTAGTCAGACAAATGCCTACTTGCTAGAAGTAAGTTATTTCCTGAAAAATAAATAACAAAGGGGAAAAAGTTATCTAGGGACAATTTCCAGTTCAGAAGCCAGGTCAGCTTGCCTGAGGCTGAAAAAAAAAAACAAAAAAACAAACCATCCTGCAGACAATTACCTTTATCTGTATTCTTCCCTAAATATTCACAGGGCAATGGCAGAGCTAAACAGACCTCTGGTCCCACACAGTCTTGCCACTGATAAACATACACCTTCCTGACAGACAAAGAGTGACCTCCTCCTCCTCCAGATACCTAACTACAGCAGTAGTGTTTGTAAGTAGCAGTCCACTGTTATACTGTTGTTAAGGTCTACTGGAAGTAGTAACAGACTGCTTTATCATCACACTTCAGTGAAGGTTTTGGCAAATGTTAAAATATTAAGAGCAAATGTTTATATTCAGGAAAAGCAAAATCATGGAAGACTGAGATGGTTACCAGAGGATTAAAAAAAAAAAAAAAGACTGTAGCTAGTATAGCATCCATTCTCAGCTTCCCCCTTGTTTTCAAGAAGAGGAAAATCCCCAGATTTTGCTACCCAGCATTGACTGAGTAACAAGAGCTATCACTCTTAGATGCTTTTAAGTTTAGTTTCATTAGGTCATAATCCAGGTCCAGATACTTATCAATATTATGAAGATACAGAATACATGTAAGAGCTCACTGCACTGAGCAAGTCAACAGGGGAAAGTGGGGGAGAAGACAAGCACAGAAACAGGTGGCAGTAGTATTTGAGGGTTTTAGTCTGCTTTAATAAACAAGGCTAATACCACTGATTGCCTTATCATTCTCTTCTTCTCTCTCAAAATAGCCATGAATACGTTGGCCTACTTCAGTCAGATCAGGAAGAGGGTGAGAAGCCTGCTAATCTTACGAGAACCCTCAGAGGAGCCAGAAAACTAGCAGAAGGAAAGCTAGTCAAGACTCATACTACACAGCCAGCTGGCTGCTGATAAATGGAAGTCCGCACACATAGCTCCAGAGCTAGGTAGAACAACACTCTTTCTTTTGCAAAAGCTGTCATAGACCACAGGAAGCCTCCAGTACATTCCTAAGATGGCATACTAGGGAAGTAGTATTCCCCGCCTGCATTAGTGTAACAATCTCCCCTTAAGCATCACCAACAGGGTAAGAACATTAGACATTAGTATTATGCTTGATCTCCATGTGACCACAGCACTGCTGTTGTTAAGCCTGAGCCATCATAGTGGAGAGATCAGGCAGGTAGAAGGACAAGGCCAAAGGAAACCATAACCAGTCTTACTGACAATTCAAAGAAAGCAGTTAATGTGATAAGTCCTATCCCACTGGCAAACGAAAGCTCACAGATTTCCTACATGACACTGTACACATATCAGGGGACTCATGAGCCACTCCTATCCACACCTAGATAGCCTTGTTTTCCTTAATTCAGCAGTGAAAAGCACATGAAAGCTGACTTGCCCTTATACCTACAAGTCAGACACTCAAATACACTGGGCAAGCCTCAAACCTTGCTTCTAATGTGATCCTTTTAACAGGAAACTTAAGTACACTGTACTATAAGACCTATTACAAGACTACTACATACTTTCAAGCCTATTTGTAATTACATCATTTCCTCACATCTGAGGAAAAAAGCCTTGCCTAACATCAAGGCCAATTTGCAGAAGCATCACCATTCACCATGGTGGGTTATTTTTCCTACTAGACCAGGGAAACCACTCGAGCTTTCATTCCCTCTTTGCCCCCTTCAGGCAATGGGGGGAGTGGGGGCTTGATCTGCATAAAACATTAACAAGAACACACCGCTAATTCACTTTGCTAGGCTCCTTCCCACCTGAGTCCCAATGACGTCTTTACCTGCTCCTGCATCTGCTGCACTAAGATTTCAATCCTTCTCTTTAGAAAGGAAGATGCTATCGTTCCTCAGTATTAGTAGTCAGCCTTATCTTTGTCTTGTTAACCTCTTGAAGTTACATGGTTATAAATAGTAGATTGTAAGTAAGACAAACAGGTTATAAACAGTAGCCTGCTTCCACTAGAGTAATTTCACCACAGACTTACGTCCGGATCATTTCAACAGGTTGGTCCTGTTTAGTTGCAGTTTAAAAGAAAAAACACACTAGGCACGTATGGGACTTGAGTACTGAGATAGCAATTTAGCACTTCACTTTTGCTACTGATAAAGCTGTAGTTAAAAAAAAACCAAACTGATCCTAGAGACATTATCGGAGCAGTTGCCATTCCTTAAGAGTATAGAAGTTCCTCCAGACTTCAGAGATCCGGGCTCACGGTTATCCACGCGCTCTGCCAGCAGCCGATTCCAGGAGGGCTCTCGCAGCCGCACGCTCGCCCGTACCGCTCCGGGCGGGGCCGGGACGCTCAGCCCGCACAACCGTGGGCCCTCTCCAGAGCGCGGAGCGGGCACGCAGCAGGTGCCGGCAAGCCTGCCCCGCCGCCAGCGGCTCGCCAACATGGCTGCGCTCGCTTTCCCCGCTGCCCACGCAGCCCCCGCCCGAGGCTGCCTGACGCGGGGGCCCCGCAGAACCGGAGCGGGAGCCGCGCCCCAGCCCCGCACGCGACCGGCGGCGGCGCGGCCGCCCAACTTCGCGCCGAGTTGCGTGCCGGCCGGGCCTCGCTCCGCCGGCGGCTGCCCCCGACGCCGCCGCCACCCCGCACGCAGCCTGACTCACGGCAGCGGGAAACGGGGGGAGGAGTGGGGCGTCGGGGCGCCTGCAAGCGGGAAGCGGCTCCACCCGGCCCGGAGCGCAGCGTGAGCTCACCGCCAACCCTCCTCCCGCAGCGAGGCGAGCGCGGAGCCGCCACGCGATAACCCCCCTACCCGCCCAGCACCCACCGAGCACTTTCTTCTCCGTGGTAGCGGCCGCAGAGCCGGGCGCGGCGGGTGCCGCCTCGCCACCCGATGCTCCCGGCGCGGCGCCACTGACGGGGCTCTTGGGCTTCACGTCCGGGGGGGCGGCAGCGGGGGGCGGCGGCTGCGGCGCGGGGGCGGCGGGCGCCGTGCTGCTAGCGGTGCTGGTCTCCGCCGCCTCGCTCATACTGGTTGGCAGCAGGACGGGTGCGCGGCGCTGAGCAGCTGTCCCTCGGGCCCGCGCTGGGTCTTACTGCCCCTAAAATGGCCCCGCCGAAGTTTTAACACAGTCAGCGGGGGCCGGCGCCGGGACTCGCGCCGCCTCGTTAGCATTTAAAGGGGCCGCACCGTGGTCGCGGCTCGACCGAGCGAGCGAGGGACGGCGTGGGGATCGGCCCCGGTGAGGTGAGGGGCGCGAGCGGGCGCCGTACGCGCTCGAGTGTGCCTGTGCGGTGTACAGCTGGCCGTGGGTGCAGGAGTGCGGGTGCGGGCGTGGGCACGCGAGCGTGGGGCGGGCGCGCGTGCGTGCGTGCCCGTCCGTATCTGCGGGTACCTCCAGGAGTCCCTCTGTGCGTGGGGTTGTGTATAGATACGTACGCACGCACGGCTGCAGTCGAGAGTCCGAAGTGTCAGTAAGCGCGTGTCCGTGCGTTGCAGCTCGCTCCCAGCATGTGCAGACAAACGCGCGGCGGTGCCTGTGAACACGGCTGGGCGCGTCTGCCCCGCGCTGTGCGTGGCGGAACAGCTCGTTCTGGACGTGAGTCCGTGTGCGCTCCCTTGGAGACAAACGCCTCGTTGCGGTGAGCGTGGGTGTGCGCGTGCGTTGGTTTCGTTGCCCCCGTTTCTTTCCGTGCTGCTACTTTCTCACCCACGGTGTAATTTGCAGCCCCTCGAACGTAGTTTCATCCCGCTGCTGCGTCTTTTCCTTGCAGTTGTCCTTATATCTCTGTCACCTTCCCTCCTACCTTGACTTTTTTTTCCCCATTCTTCTCACAGTTTTTGCGCAGCTTCCCTAAGTGTCCTTTTGGTAATGTTTCTGCTCTCTCTTTTGCAGTTTGCAATTCTAGCATCCTGTCCTTATTCCACGTAGCCGTTGTTCCCTATTTACTCTGCCTCGTGTCCTTCCTTCCCTGCAAGGTAGATGTCCAAGCATCATGCACCTCGTCTTCTCCACTTTCCTCAAGTTCAGCTTTGCCACTCTGCGTGCCTGAATGCTCAAAGAGCACAGGGTCACATTTATTTCTCCCTTTGTGTCCCACTTGCTTGACAATCAGTTGATAGTTTTCATAACAGACATAAAGGTCTTTGAAGGGTGTCCCTTGCTGAATATCACTCTGATAGCAATACCAACACTGACTCCCAGAAAGGCTCAGACGTTCCTTGGCAAGGTGCTCTTTAGGTCCAAACATTTTGGCATGCCTGGGCCTCACTGAATGAAGAGGAATTGTCTTGGACTGCATGTAATATATATGTTATAGCTAATATATAAGTAACAAAACTCCTTTTATTTTTTACTAAAACATTTTGAAAAGGAGAACAACAAAACAAAACTAGTGGGATATTTGACCTTGGTTTTGTGAAACTAATGCATCAAAATCTGGTTCAATGGAAGTGATTGCAATTCTTAGTGAGTTCTCAAGGTGTTCGTCAAAGATTTTTGATGAAATTTTGCTCTTCCTGTACTTCAGCCTTGACAACAGTTGTTGACAAATGTACATACTGCCAGAAAGTGATGGCATGAATAAGGTATGATTGTGAAGCGAGAGATATTTTTCTCTGGTAGGGTGGGTCTGATAACAGTTTACTAAAGAGACATGGTCAAATTTTTGAGTTGAATATCTGATTACAACTCTACATTCCATTTAAAAATTTGCCGGCAATGTATGTCAACTGAAAATGGAGTCACGCATATACAAAAAATTGATGGTTTTTTTTGCAATCTTGAAATCTATTCTCAAATTCTGTTATCAAAAAGGAAAGCATGGCTGCATATTCACTGTTCACAGAACTGTGTTCAACCAATGTATCAAAATACATAACATTTGCCAGAACTTGAGCTTGTCAGCATTTAATATTCATTTCAAACTCTGTTACAGTTTGAAACATACCACAGATAAGTTGATTTTCATCTCGAAGATGCATGTTTAACTAATTTAAATGAGTGGTCAAATCCACCAAAAAAACATATTGCAAATTATTTTATACTTTTTGTAATCTTTTTGAGACTTTGAAAATTATAAAATTTGTCAGCACCGCACAGGTAGTCTAGATATTTCTTCCTCAGTGAACGTGTTAACTTACTAAATCATCTTACAAAATAACACAAGCTGTAGTTTAATGATTAAATAAAAAAAACATACATATCTGCACGTACAAAAAGCACATGTCCTCCTGGGTACACACACATGCGGGTAGGTTGAAATATTATTATCAGCAATCACAGTGTTTTACTTACCAAGTGGCACAAGCACACATAATACACAATACATGCGGATTTTGACACATTTGTCTGTGCGTGGTGGGTGCAAGAGGCAGAGATAGTCCCGTGCTGCACCCTCTCCTTCACAGTGTTCTGTTGTTGCCCATGCTGTCCATGCTTGAGCTATGCACGATTCACTCTTGAAATATCTTGGTAAAAATCACACAATTGTTAAAATTTTACTATCTTCTAGGGCCACATTAATAGCTGTCCAGATCTGCATGCAGTCTGTGGACCATAGGTTGGACATGCCTGCTTTAGGGTATGATTTAAACTGTGTGAAGCTTCCCCTACTGACATTCTTCAAGAATTGCCAACCTGAATCTGATGGGTGTTAGAGCCAAAAGAAAAACATGCTTCCATGCTGTACTGCAGACTCTCCCACAACTGCAAGCAGGCAAAGTCTTAGCTACTCAAGAGACTGAAAATAAACTAGGGAGCTGTTTTGAAATTTAAAACACTGTCAAAGCATGAAGAGGTATTTCCACTCACACAGGCATCAAGGCTCCTAGTTCATTTACTTCATTTTCTAAGTCCTGGATGGAAGTTATCATTACAGTTCTGTCATTTCACCCCACTGTACACAAGAGACAAAAAGGTCATTTTTGTCCCACATTTTTTAATCCCCCACTCTGTGTTCATTTTCTTATTTTATGTCACCTTGTGACCTTTTAAAAGGTACGGAAAAAATTCTGAGGATGCTCATTCAAATAAATTTTTAAAGGAAAGTCTTTGTGCCACTGATCATCACCCTTTGGGCTTGGCCCTTCAGCAGTTTTCACTCCACTTTGCTCTGCTCATATGGCCTGTATATCAATAGTTTCTCTATAAGGATCTTTTTGGAGACAGTGTCCAAGGCCTTACTAAATGAAGTCCAGGAAGACAATACCCAGTGCTTTCTCCTCATCTACTAGGCCAGTCATTTCATCATACAAATTTATCAGAAAGGTCAAACTTGACTTCCCTTTGGTTACTCCTGAAAGACACCTTCTTGTCTTTCACGTGCCTGAAAATGGTTTCCAGGATTACCTGCTCCACCAGTTTTCCAGGGGCTGAGTTGAATCTGACTGAGCTGTAGTTTACTGGGAACTCCTTCTCATCCTTCTTGAAGACAGGAGTGACATATGCTTTCCTTCTATCTTTGAGCACTTCAACACATCACCATTATCAACCAAGGATTATCAAGAGTGGTCTCACCGTGACATCTGCCAGGTCCATCAGCACTCATAGGTGCATCTCATCAGGGCCTGTTATGTATGTCCAGTGTACTTAAGTATTCTCTGATCTAATCTTCCCCAAAAAGGATACATATTCCTTGCTCCAGCCTTCCCTTGGACTCAGGCCTGGGATTGACCAAAGCCAGTCTTGCTGGTAAAGACTGAGGCAAAGAAGGCATTCAGTACCTCAGTAATTTCCATGTCATATATAATCAGGTGCACTGTCTCCTTCAGCAGTGGGCTCCTATTCTACATTTTGTCATTGATGTACTTATAGAAACCCCCCTTGTTTTCTTTGACATCCCTGGTCGGATTCAGTTCCAGTTGGATTTTGGCTTCCCTGGATGCACACACAGTATCTCTGTATTCTTCCTTGGTTACCCATCCATGCTTCTACCCTCTGTATACTTTCTCTTTGTGTTTTGAGTTTGGCCTGGAGCCTCTAGTTCATCCACTCAGGCCTCCTAGCATTTTTGCCTGACTTCCTGTTCATTTGGACAGACCTCTCTTGACTTTAGAGGAGGTTATTACTGAATATCTGGCAGGTTTTTTGGATCACTCTTCCTTCAAGGGCTTCATCCCATGAGATCCTACCAAGATGATCTTTGAAGAGGCTGAAGTCTGCTCTCCTAAGTCCGGTGCTGTGATTTTGTTTTTTGACCTGCACCCTCTTCTCAGGAACTCCACTATCTCAGTGTAACTGTGGTGAAGTCTGCCTTCAACCTTCACATCCCAAATGAGCCCTTTCTTGTTTGTACGTATACAGTCCAGCAGAGCACCTGTCCTCATCTGCTCCTCTATCACTTACATTAGGAAACTATCATCAGTGCTCTTCAGGAACTCCTGAAATCTTTATGCCCTGCTGTATTGTCCTTCCAACAGGTATGGGGCATGGTTAAAGACCTCTGTGATTACCAGGGCTTGCCAATGGCATATTACTTCTAGCTGACTGTAGGCCTCATTCACTTGTTCTTTCTAGTCAGGTGGCCAGATTGTCTGTAGTGGCAGTCTGTAGTGGCAGACGTCAACTACAATGTCACCCATACTGGTTTGCTCTTTAAAGCTTGTGTTACTCACATCTTGTGTTGGTTCTTTATCCATTCCCAGGCAGAGCTCCAGGCACTCCAGCTCCTCTGTCACATCAAGGGCAGCTCTACGTCATTTTCCTGGTCAACAGGAGAGGTCCCAGAAGACTGGAGACTTGTCAGTGTGACACCCATCTACAAGAAGGGTCATAAGGAGGATCCAGGGAACTACAGGCCTGTCAGCCTGACCTCGGTGCCAGGAAAGGTTATGGAGCAGATTGTCCTGAGGGAGATCACGCAGCATTTGCAGGACAACCAGGGGCATGGGTTCGTGAAGGGCAGGTCCTGCTTGACCAACCTGATCTCGTTCTATGAAGGAGTGACCCGCCTGATGGATGAGGGAAAGGCTGTTGATGTGATCTACCTAGACTTCGGCAAAGCCTTCAATACTGTCTAATGGTATTCTCCTGGAGAAGCTGGCAGCCCGTGGCTTGGACAGGTACACTCTTTGCTGGGTAAGGAGCTGGCGGGAGGGCTGGGCCCAGACAGTGGTGGTGAATGGAGTTAAATCCAGCTGGCAACTGATCATGAGTGGTGTTCCCCAGGGGTCGGTTCTGGAGCCTGTCCTCTTCAATACCTTTATTGATGACCTGGATGAGGGCACTGAGAGCACCCTCAGTAAGTTTGCAGACAACACCAAGCTGGCAGGAAGTGTCCATCTGCCTGGGGATAGCAAGGCCCTACAGAGAGATCTGGACAGGCTGGATCTCTGGGCTGAGGCCAGTGGGATGAGGTTCAGTAAGGCCAAGTACTGGGTCCTGCACTTTGGCCACAATAACCCCAGGCAACACTACAGGCTTGGGGCAGAGTGGCTGGAAGGTTGTGTGGAGGAAACGGACCTGGGGGTATTGTTCGATGCTCGGCTGAGCATGAGCCAGCAGTGTGCCCAGGTGGCCAAGAAGGCCAATGGCATCCTGGCTTGTATCAGAAATAGTGTTGCCAGTAGGAGTAGGGAAGTCATTGTCCCTCCGTACTCAGCCCTGGTGAGGCCGCACCTTGAGTACTGTGTCCAGTTTTGAGCCCCTCACTGCAAGAAAGACATTGAGGCCCTGGAGCATGTTCAGAGGAGGGCGACAAAGCTGGTGAGGGGTCTGGAGCACAGGCCTTATGAGGAGCAGCTGAGGGAGCTGGGATTGTTCAGTCTGGAGAGGAGGAGGCTCAGGGGAGACCTTATTGCTCTCTATAACTACCTGAAGGGAGGTTGTAGTGAGCTGGGGGTCGGCCTCTTCTCTCATGTAACTAGTGACAGGATGAGGGGGAATGGCCTCAAGTTGCACCGGGGGAGATTCAGGCTGGACATTAGGAAATACTACTTTTGTGAAAGAGTGGTCAGGTGCTGGAATGGGCTGCCCAGGGAGGTGGTTGAGTCACCCTCCCTGGAGGTGTTCAAGAAACATTTAGATATAGTGTTGAGAGACATGGTTTAGTGGGGCTATTGGTGGTAGGTGGATGGTTGGACTGGATGACCTTGTTGGTCTTTTCCAACCTTGCTAGTTCTATGAATCTATGATTCTATTATTTTCGCAGCCTGTCCTTCCGAAACAGTCTGCATCCATCCATTGGAACACTCTAGTCATATGAGGTAAACAACCATGTGTCTGTGATCCCTGTGAGACTGTAGCTGTGCAATTGAACATGTCTCTAATTGCTCGTGTTTATTCCCCATGCTGCATATATTATTGAGCAGGCTCTTCATGGTGGCACCTTATGTCCTGATTTATTAGAAATGGTCTATAGGGATTTTTATCCTCCAGTGGGGTCCCCTAGTAGAAGAAACCAAAGCCCTGTTGTAAACAGCAGCTCTGCAACCAGTTGTTGATGCAGTCCCGTCCTCCTCCTCACACCATTTCTCCTCTCTGGTTGGACTGGAGGATCACCAAGTCCTTGACCATCACCTCAGAAGGAACAGATGATGCATTGTTTTTATAAAAAAAGAACTCCTAGACATTTCTAAGAATTATTTTCAGGGTTCTCTTTCTTAATTCATAGATCCATAGCACATAACAACATCATCTGAACACTACAAGTTGGGGAAATGTCAAGCTAACACATACAGTTTTAGTTGCTCATAATTTGACCGAACTGTAATGGCTTGGACTGAAATTCATAATTTTTGTGTGAAAAGTTCAGCAGAAGATACTCAACTCTGAAAATAAGGAGAGGTTAAAATACTTTGCTTTCTCTCATTTTAATTTGATTTAAGGCTTGTCTTTGTAAGTTACAGTGACTCCATGTTTTTGAATGGAAAGTTGAAATTAGCTGTGTTAGAGGTATTTGTTTTGTATTTTCTATATGAGAGGAAAACAAAGTCCACTGGACTATTAGCAATCAAATTTCTCCAGGTAATTGCCTTTTGAAAAAACACTTTTGGCACATGGTCAATAGCAATTTGTGGAGTCGAGCCGGAAAATTACCTGAAGCTTCTGTCTGGAGGTGCACTGAGTATGCTGTTTGAATTCTATGTCCATGCAGGATCACTATAGGACACTCTTGTGGGTCATCCACAGCTGAGCAGGTCATCCTTGAATTTCAGTTCCTGTGCGTCACTGTGGTAGCAGTCGCCAGTTTTTGGGGCTAGAATACTATCCATTTTACATGCCTCCTGATGCCCAGATTACAAGAAAAGCAGAAGGTGGCTGGGGAGCATGGGATCCAGGGAGTGCAAGAACAGGGCTTGCCAGGGACTGAAACATCCAGGATGATGTTTGTCAGCAGGAGATGAAATACCAAGGCAGCAGCCAAGAGAAAACAGTGGCTGAGAGAGCAGAGAGAAAGGACTTGCAGCAAACAAAAAGAGATGGAGGAGCTAAGGAAGAGTAATAAGGAGTGAAGGTGAGGAGTTGATGGTGAATAAGTCAGGAAAGAAGAAGGAGCACCCTTCTCACAGCTCAGGATGCTGCGGTTCATTTACCACCTTGGAGCAGTCCACCGACCTTGTTTAGAGCCCTTGTGCTTTGCCTGCTGTTGCTCCAGCTCCTGAGGTAGAAGGTTTCTGAGCTGAAGCGCTGAGGAGCCAGACTGCTTCTCATGCATGACAGTCAGAGTGGCTGTGTGGGACAAAAGTGCTATTCCAGTATGTTCAGGTTTTACTCTCAGAAGGAAACTGAAACACATTTTACAAAAGACACTGAAGCTGCAAAGTTACACAAGGAAAAGTTAAGAAATACTAGAACTGAGATTACTTTTAAGCTTGAAGTTCAGCCCCCCTATGTGTAGGGATAATTATACATTTCTTAATTAGACAATCACATCTTCCTCTTCTCACAGAATCTTGCCTTTTTCAGCAAATGAGCTGCCTTTCAGCAATCCCTTTCAGCCTCCTCACTCAATGTGCAGATCAAGCTATTACTTAATGCATATTATATAACCCTTAGAATAGATGCAGAATTACTCATTCCTTTCTTTGGGATCCTGCGGGGCTTTTACTGCTGTGTATCCATGGTTCACAAGAATTAATGAATCCATTTTAACCACCATTCTGGAGATGGGGAACCGAGGAGAAAAGAGACTACTGCTACTGTTCTCAAATATCTGCTGATTCTGAGTAGTTGCTTGAGCACATATGCATTTCTTTTCCAAGTAACTTGCTGTTTCTACAGTTCGGGTGGGACATGAAACACCCACGTGAGACTGGGACATGTGGCACAGGAACAGAGGAGTTTCATACCTTCAGATGGAGGCTAGGCAAGATACCCTGAAGCGCAAGTGTCATTACACACTGAATGACGTGTATTGTTTACACAAAGCAGAGTTTTGGCTGCACCTGGAAGCATGCAGGCTGAGGAGAGCAGGGAAGCCCCTAGGTATGCTGAGGAAAGGTTGTTTATATCCTGACTCCAGGGAAGGTTGCTTTTGCATATCCTGAGTGAGAGATGTCTTGCTGCCATGCCTATGTGGAAGCCTGCCCTCCTTGTAGACTTGGGCTTTGAACCCCACCTTTTCTCTTGCTCTTTCACACTGTTGAGCATAGGTCATCATTCATTGTGTCCAGTGAGTTTCTCTCCCCAGGTTACTGATTCTTCCATGCTCCATGTGGGCATCTCTGGGAACTGTACTCCATCTTTTGGATCCTCCAGGTACCCGCATTGGATTGTGAAGCTCTTGAAAATACTTTATGATTTTTATGACCAATATTACATTTTACCACAGGGCTCTCTTTCACGATTGAAGGACTGGAGTCCTATGATAACCTGAAAATCTGTGTTTGCATTCCTTTGTACAGAACTTGCTTACTCCATCCTAGCTGTGGAAAAGGTACTGCTTTTACTGCTTAAACATAAATAATAAAAGAGCAAAAAAATCATTTCTTTACAAAATTCGTGATTTTAAACCAACCTGCATGATTTTTGAGCTCTGGGAATTTATAGTAGTGTAACATAAGAATTCTAGATCAGATAGAAGGTGATATTTGATCATTTGTGGAGATGAATAACATTTTCTGCTTATAAAGTAGCTTTTTAGGGGCCTTGGTTTCTACTGAGGAGTCTAAGAGGAAAACGAGAGTTCTGAAGATTTTGCCTAGTATGTGGTATATAGATTGAGCTAACAAGTTTTGTAATTAGCGAATGCAGTGTGAAATGAAGCTGAAATATCTGCAGATATAAAATAACTTCTATAATGTATTTCTTGGAAAAAAATAGGTACTTTCAATAAAGTGGAAAGGTTTTGTTTCAACAGTTGCACTAAGTAACATTTAAATACAGCATATCCAAATGATTTCATGAACAGAAATTATTTTCTGCAATACAAAAAAAATTGATTTTTTTTTTAATAGTAAACAGTATTGTTCTGGGGACATGTTTCAAAAAATGCAGAAATTAAGAAATACCCCTTTTTCTTCCAGGTTTGGAGAAGAAAGACATTTAAAGTTGAAGAATTGACTTTAAAGTGGAAAACATCCATCTTCCCAGTTCTAGTTGGAAATGTGAGAGAATTCTTGTGTTTAGATCATGAATTTGAACCACAGATTTGAGATAGAATTTGTCCTACAGTATGCTCTTACACACATGCTAGCCTAATTGGGACCTTAGGTTCACTGCAGCTGGTACCTGTGTTGATGCTGTCCTAACACTGGTAGTACAATGATCTGCCACAGGCCGGTCATTTGAACTCTTCTCTTTACCTTCCGTATTGAAAATTTAAGGCTATGGCATTCATACAACAACAACAACAAAAAATTAAAATGCGCATTAAAATGCAAAGTTTGGTCCACTGAGTCTGGAAGAATGCACTTGTGATTAAACCTGAAGTGTATGGTTGGATCTAAAATGTATAGGATTGATTTACTGATCTTAATTATTTTTACATCACAATTTTCTGTAATCAACAGATACTTCTCAAATAACATCTTTAATATTGGTTTGAAGTCAGTCTGTTGACGTTTTACAAAATCCAGCCACTTTGGCTTTGGGGTATCTAGGTGCTTTTTTTTGGGGGGGGGGAGAGAGGGGTGATGGTTGTTATTGTTTTATTTGTTTGTTATTAAAGACTTCTATTAAGAAAAAATACCTCACACTGACTTTATTGGAAAGTATTGATAGCCTGTAAGTCCTTTAATCTAGAAGGAATCATGACAGTTTATAGATTAAGTATCTGCAGGACACAGCAGACAAAGGCAAAAATGCTGCTCCACCAACCTGTGTCCAGAATGCTTTATAGTACTGATGTAAGAGAAAAGCAAGGGATATCTAAAGAATGTTCCACATTAAAGCTATGTAAGTCTCTCTTGGAAAGTATAACAAAGTTTCAGTGATAGGAAGGTAACAGACTCCAGTAGTCATTTTCCCTTGATCTTCATGTCATCCTGTAAGAACCCCCAAGCCACTGTGAGAAACTTGATACTGAATGTGGGACTTTTTTTTTCCAGTAGACAATTCATCAGAGAATGCAGTGAAATTAGATTGCATTCATGAATATCTTTACCCAAAATAAAATTAACGAAGTACTTAAAAATGTTAAAGAATTCATTTGAATGTGCTTAATGACTGAGTTGGTAGTCTACATACCATTACACTGCTTCAGCATGGCAAATGAAGAACAGTTCGTCACAAAACAGCCCATAGCTTCACACTGTACCAGGAAGTGTTGGATCAAAGGGCTGATGTGTTCTACTAGAAGATGTGCTTCAAATTTGGTAGCAGTATCTGAGAATTATTGCCTATAAATAATTTTGGATACTTCCAGATGGAGGGACTTAAATGGGCTGTTAGTGTTTCCATCAGGACTTGTGTGTTACAAAATGCAGAAAAGCTTATCAGCAAAATCATGTTGACTGTTTGGATATCTCTGAAATACCAAGAACCTGACTGCAGGCCAGAGTTGAAAGACATGCACTTGAGAAAAAGCTGCTGCCTCTAGAGAATAAGAATTTCTTTGCTAAGAGATCAGGGATCAGACCAATGGTCAGCAAAGACTGTGGAAAATTCTCTGTTGACAGACTGACATTTAAAAAACTTTGATCAGTTCCTAAGTCTGTCAAAAACTGGGTAGTTGACAAGGCTAAAATATAATACTGTACTGCCATGCCAGTATGCCTTTTAATGAAGAAACTGAGGAAGGAATTTAGTGCAAGCTTGCTAGAGTTGTTCTCAGGCTCACTCGGTGCCTGGAAAGCCTCTGTTGACCCATTGCCCTCACTCAGCTTCCATGTTTTGTACTATCCTTCAGAAGAGGGCCCAGCTCAATGCAGAGGCTTATATTCCGGGATAATTCATACCCTTCTCTACAGCGGAGTATTTTCAAACCATGTTGAAAAAAGTGCAAGCATTAGTGTCCACGGACTAATGAAGCCAATTTGTTAAATTTCCAGCAGTAGAACTTTTAAAGCCAACTGAACTGCGCGTACATCCACCGAACCTTCCTGCGTGTCTTAGGCATCTTTCTAGGCTACTAAGTGGTAGCTAACACAGGGAAAGCCTATTCCCCTACCTGTAACCTCCTGCATCTTATCCTCACCGCAGACACAGAACCCATCCTTTCCTTCTGCCCTACCTAAACCTGCATTGGCTTCCTCCTCCATTCCTTTTCTCTGGATGCTCCCTTTTATCACTGATCTGGCCAAGGCTTCATGCAATGTCATATGATTAATGTTACCTAAAGTGAATGCAATGTCATACGATTAATGTTACCTAAAGTGAATGCACAATAGAACATGTTTTCCTAACTGAGTATTAAGTATATCTGGAAGGTCTTTATCAAGGCGAGGAATCTGTTCACTCAAGCACTGAATTGTGTAGTGACAGTTATGCTGGTTTGTTTCCATATATTTTTTTATTTACCATTTTAAAAACACTGGATGAATGCCAGCTGTTGGCTCCATACCAAGGAACAAGGTGTCTACAGGTTTGAACTCTGTGATTCTCCTCTAGTCAGGGGCTGCTCTTCAGAGACAACTTTTCTTCTCTTTCTCTGAGCCAGATCCCAGTAACGATAAAAAGTATGCAAGTATCCTTTCAAATAAGTCCTTGAAAAGGAACTCAGCTCTTAGCAAGAATATTTGGCATCTATGGAACTTTTAAGAGGCTTGAAAACTGTAGTGGTTTTCTTATTTTTGTATAATCTCAGTGTTTTATGTTTGTTCACATTTTGAAAATAAACATTTCACAGTAATTTCTACCTGCCAAAATCCTTTTCTGCCACCAGTAATTCAGTATCTGTGCTGAAAAGCTAACAGTGAATCAAAGTGATTTAAGTGGGAAAGGAAGACAAACCTTCTAAGTGCAGCAGAAATGATGTTTGTTTTAAAATGTGTAGCTCTTACATACGTAGAGCAAAAGAGAAATATGTTTATTTAAGGGCCAACAATGAGTCTTTCAGTCATAGCCAATAGATGGCAGTAAAAGTCGAGGAATAACAAAGATTGAACCTGTAATCTAGAAACAGCTTGTGGATTCTCATTTCTATTCAGGGATTTTACTGGTGTCCTGGTGCACTATTCTGTTTTCAGTTAGATCCAATGCATGGTTTCTTGGAGAGCTGATTTTCCTTATGGCTTGTGTCTTTCTCCTTAGGTTCTTTTGATGCATGGGAAATATCAACATATCTGTACAATACATTTAACAGTTTAGCTCCACAGACAAGACTCCCTGTAGAAATGTTGCAAGCACAATGACCAGCTTATAGATAGAATCGCCCACAAACTGCTGAAACTCAGCTTCCCCTCAGAGGCCCAGTAACTAGTAGGTATGATCCATCAACTGAACAACAGCTCATGGAGAAAGTGAAAACTACAGCCTGCTGACATACAGATAGCCAGTGGAAGCGACTGGGAGCCCATTTGTCCACAGTAATGTCTGGTCAGCGTTTGGATTAGCAAATTGAGTATAGCAAAGAAAAATAATCCCAGGACCTTAAACAAGTGCAGTGGTCAAAGCCCAGGCTGTGCATTTTATACAAAGCAAAGCCTTGTGCAGCAGAATACTGCATAGGCATGCATTGTGTGAACTGAATGAAACACTCAGCATTGTAGTTTGTGCTAGTTACGATGTCACTCTGCAATAGCTGAGCACTTCCCACCTGAGCATTAAGGGACATAGCAAGAGGTGTGAAACATAGGAATATAAACCTGGAGGGAATCCTGGGTCCCTGATGTTCTACTCTGACTTTGCAGGAATTCTCACCACGTTATATCTCTGGGAGATATAACACATTCCATGCTTAAACTAGTTTGTTTCCCTTCTCCTCCCCCCAGTAATGTCCTTTAATTATCACCTGTAGTGTTTCATACTTCTGTCATACTTCCACTCCAGCTATAACATATAATTATATAATATGCTTATACAATATAGAAAATACAGAATTAATGACATCTAAATCTGAATAATAAGATGTGCAGTTCAGATTGAAAGCAGTTTGACATTTTTTCACAGAAAATGTCTTGTGATAAGAGAAAAATTAATTCAAAGTTTGTCAAAATATGAACATTTTTTGGCAGGTAAAACTTTTCAGACAAACTTTTCTGATGAAAATAAAAGCATTCATTCCACAGAAGAGTTTTCTCAGGGGAAAGCCATTCAATCACAAGCTATATATAATACAGGAAATAGCATCCTTTGTTCAATCACCAGCTACCACAAAGAATACTGAGTTTTCTATAGTGGTCTTGTCCCTGCTGTGAGTGAGAGATTCCTCATGTCCATAGCCCTGCAAGGGTTTGAATTAAACCTACCTTACACACACTGTGGGATGCTGAATTTAATTTAATGGCTTCTGCCCAAAATCCAGAGGGATACATGTTCTCTGAAGACACTTCCACAAGACACTTTGGTAAGTACCAATTTGTTTGAATTTCTCCTTGAAATGTACTATTTATTGTTCCTTTTCCTTTCCTTTTCAGAACCATCTCCATTTTAAAGCACAGAAAAATTTATAGGGGAGGAAGGTAATCTAGTTCAACTCCCTGCTTAAAATGGGGCTAACTTCAAAGTTTGATCAAGTCGCATAGATTTTCTTGAAGAGCTAAGAAATCTAATAAAATGTAACTAAGTGTAACTAAGACATCTGAAAAGCTCATTGAATGGCAAGGAAATTGTAGAGTCATTTATTCTAGGCAGAACTGAAGGCATTCAGTGACACACCATTATTAACGCATTACTTGTTCCCATTTCAGCCTCTGCAAAGAACCAGTATAAACTGCACACAATTCCCCTTCCTGTTTTGTTTAAACAGGACTATCAGTTTGCATCAGGCTTATTATGAGTTAGAGCGTGTACAGCAGTAATGCACTGAGACACCCAGACAGATCTTTATTGATGGTAGTGACTTCTTTATTGTTTAATGCCTTGACAGCTGTTAGCAAGTTCTGTTCACTGCCTAGTGAGGAGGTGGCTTTGTCTTGCCAGGTGTCTTTCTGCTGTTAAATCTGGAAGTCAGTAGTCCTCTAGAGGAGTTTTAAAACTGAATACCAGATTAAGGTATGAATCCTAGGGGAACTCTTGTGGAGTTGAGTTACACCTACCCGAGGGTGCTGAGGGGGCTAGTAGAGGTGATTGCCAAGCCGCTATCCACCATCCGTGTTCCTGGTCAACTGGAGAGGTCCTTGAGGATTGGAGGCTTGCCACTGCGACTCTCATCTACGAGACGGGTCATAAGGAGTATCTGCGGAAGTACAGGCCTGTCAGACTGACCTTGGTGTTAGGAAAGGGTATGGAACAGATCATCTTGAGTGACATCACATGGCATGTGCAGGACAACTGGAGGATCAGGCCCAGCCAGCAGGGGGTGATGAAAGGTAGGTCCTGCTTGACCAACCTCATCTCCTTCTGTGATCCAATGACCCATGTCAACGGTTTGCAGGCCAGTTTGGTCCAGTTCCGTGACTAATGGGGAGGGGTGGCCCATGGATCCATGCCCCAGGAAAGGGGAAAGGGGAAAAGGGGAAGGGTAGGGAGATGGGCCTAAAAACAGTGGCAATGATCTGAGGAGGAAAGCTAATTTACTAAATGTAATATTAGAATGCAAGATAACACAATATAATACAATATAATTAGAATTAAAGCAAATAAATAAAATGAGAGAGAGAGAGTGTCCAGAAACCAAAGGCCTTACTCTAATGCTGAAGGTGAGAGAGCTAGGGAGCACACACACTGCAGAGATGAGCAGAAGGGAAAAAAGGGGCCGTCTCATGACTTGTGAACTGTTTTATCTTTGAATGAAAAATGGAAACACAAAGTCCTCTGGGGTATGTAGTTCTTCGCTTCTAAGACAGGTATACCCAGAACTATCGGCAATCCACGGAACTGGAGCATTAACTCTTTAACTCCCAGTGCACTACATGGTGTTATGATGTGGAATACTGATAACAAAAATCATAAAACCATGACAACCTGCTTGGTGGATAAGAGAAAAGCTGTTGACGTAGTCTACCTAGACTTCAGCAAAGTCTTTGACACTGTCTCTCACAGTATTTTCCTGGGGAACCTGGCAGATCATGGCTTGGACAGGTACACTCTTTGCTCGGTAAAAAATATTGTCTGGATGACCAAGCCCAGAGAGCAGTGGTGAATGGAGTTAAATTCAACTGGCAAGCAGTCAGAAGTGGTATTCCTAGGGGTTGGAATTGGGGCCAGTCCTGTTTAATGTCTTTATTGATGATTTGGATGAGGGAATTGAGTGCACTCTCAGTAAGGTTGCAGACAACACCAAGCTGGGAGGAATTGTCAATATGCCTGAGGATAGGAAGGCCCTACAGAGGAGCCTGCACAGGTTGGATCAATGGGCTGAGGTCAGTGGTATGAAGTTCAACAAGACAGGTGCCAGGTCCTGCACTTTGGCCGCAACATCCCCTGGCAATGCTACAGGCTTGGGGCAGCGTGGCTGGAAGACTATATGGAGGAAATGAACCTGGGGGTGTCGGTTGACGCTTGTCTGAACATGACCCAGCAGTGTGCCCAGGTAGTCAAGAAGGCCAATTGCATCCTGGCTTGTATCAGAAATAGTGGTGTCAGTAGGACCTGAGAGGTGATTGACCCTCTGTACTCAGCTCTGGTGAGGCTGCACCTTAAGTACTGTGTTCAGTTTTGGGCCCCTCACTGCAAGAAAGGCATTGAGACCCTGGAGTGTGTCCAGAAAAGGGCAACAAAGCTGGTGTAGGGTCTGGAGCAAAAGTCTTAAGAGGAGTGGCTGAGGGAACTTGGATTATTTAATGTGGAGAAGGGGAGGCTCAGGGGATACCTTACAGCTTTCATCTCCCTGAAAAGAGGTTGTAGTGAGGTGAAGATTGGCTTCTTATCCCATGTAACAGTAATAGGACGAAAGGTGATAGCCTTAAGTTGTGCCAGGGGAGGTTCAGGTTGAATATTAAGAAAAATTTCTTCTCAGAAGGAGTGGTCAGGTGCTGGAATGGGTTGCCCAGGGAGATGGTTGAGCCACTGTACCTGGAGGTGTTCAAGAAACAGATGTGGTACTAAAGGACATGGTTTAATGTGGAAAAATTACTTATATGTGGACGGTTGGACTAGATGATCTTGGAGGTCTTTTCCAACCTCAGTGATTTTCTGATTCTATGATACAAGGTTTGTGTTTGAATAAAATCTGCCTGGGGATAGCTTGACAATGCTGTGATAGCTTGGACAATCCTTATGGTTGCATAAAAACCTTGACAGCTACATGGAACAGATTTAGAAACCTCCTGGAGCTAATCTACATTTGTATGTAAACTGAATGAACTTGTTCAGACAAATCTTCTGAGTTCTGCAGGCAAAGTCACATTTTGTTGTCCCAAAATAAGGTGCAAGAACCAGACTGTTCTTGACTTTGGATGTGGAATGTGGAAGGGAATGGTAGGGGACAGAATGCACCAGAGCTGTACTTGCCCATCCTGTCTGGGGAGAATGGCACCTGCTTCCCACTGGCACAGTCCTGCCAGCAGCAGCTCCCAAGCCATCCCTTACGGAAAGCAGCAGCAAGCCTATATTTTCTGTGCTGCTCCTGGATACTTCCTCCCCCGGGACATTTATCTTTGCTTGGGACTAGTGCTGTTCCTGTGCATACATTAAATGTGTTGTCAGCATTTGCATGTAGTAAATGCTGGACTTATTTTTACTTTAGTGCTTGTCTCCTCTGAGGGAATGATTTCAGTGTGGCTGGAAAACAGCAAGGTATGGGATTACTAAAGTAGGGTAGTCTCTACACAAGAGGTACAGGACCGTCTTACCTACATCTAGCCTTCCCACTGCAAGCTTCATGAATAGCAAGGCTGTTCCTCCAGCAAATGCAAGCAGTCAGGATGAGAGCTGATGAATAGGATGTTGGCAGTCTTCCATCACCAGCTTTAGACAGAGGCTCTATGGCTGTCCTGCAAAAAGCATCAGTCCCAAGGACTTCAGGGAAGGCTGTTGCTCCTATGGGGCTGCAATTCTCCATATTAATTTCTCATATCACAGTATTTTCATAAAGATTTACATTTTCACTTAAGTGTTATCTATAGAAAGTGGTTTCAAATTGTTCTTTTTGAGAAGAAGACACAGGGATCACATTAAGAACCATTTTGTTGATCTCTGAAAAAATGTGGATGGGTCCAGTTGCTTGATTACAGCCATGTACTTCACCTGGGACAACCTCTGTTTCTGAGACAACTATATGAAACTGGCAGATGTTTCACAGGAACTACAGAAGGCCTTTTCCTTCTGTGGAGGCAGACAGAGGCAAGAAGGAACACCTAGGTTGTACAAGATGGCTCTAGATAATATTTAGGCACCCCACTGGTAAACTCTGTATGACTTTTCCATTTCTTTGGGATAATGTCTTCAGGAATCAGTTTGCTAATTTCAGAAATGAACAGTTTTGCAGTAATCCAGTCCCAGAGGGCTCTGTGCTCAGCCCTGTTGCTGCTTTTAGCCTCCATCTAGCTTCAACCTGGCAGCACCTTACAGCCAGCCACCCAGCCATGGTTACTCTCTCTCTGGCCACCACTGGGTAGCCAAGTTAAAATGGCCACCTAGAAAGCTGAGGGTTGGGCTGTGAGCCTGGGAGCTTATTGCTTTATACTTCAGGCATCTGTAAGAACCTGATTAACTGTTCCGAGCTGTCTGACCCTTTGCTGCAGCCATGACTCAGTCATGTACCTGAGGTGAAGTAGCTAAGTTCTCAGTGATCCAGGCAGAGAAGGACTAGAGAGAAAATAAAAGGGCTAGAAATAAATTTTGGTATCTACCAAACCCCACTGTGTCCTAAAACTATATTTATCTGATGACTATTCCGTACTGACTCATCCCAGTACTCAGCTTCTGACTTATACCTATGAACTGACAGGAAAAATATCTACCCATGTGTCTTCCAACCCACTACTCTCCTTCCTATAATGCTGCAGGGCTTCAGAACATGAAAAAAACAAAACAAACTTTATTTTTAACAAGACCCAATGACATGCATGCAACGTGTTATCACAACACAGTGGTATGTTCCACTGGCTCTTTAGGTAATTAGGATATTCGGAAATTTTCTTAAAATTGAAGTCAACATGAGCAACACTGCTATAATCTGGACTTCTGTAGCACCGCTAATATGGTTCTAAACCAGAGCACAACAACAAGTCAAAACAGTAATTTCAATTTCACGTATGTTCTGGCTGTATGTTAGTGTTAGAAATAGCAATTGGGCTGAGAGGAAATAGGAAATATCTCAGAATATGAAAATGATTTGGCAAAATTATCTCATGTTCAGTAAAACAATACTTGAATAGTTTTCTTCCTTTTAGCAGATCTGTCTGTAGACTTGCACCCTCCTCAGACTGATTCAGTCTCATCTTAAAAGGGCACAAATAATGTACTTGCTATTGAAATTCATACACTGTAAATTTCCCAGCCTGATATTCCTGAGTATCAGTTAGTTCAGTTGAATATTCCCCAAGATACTGTTTTGCATGTTACTTATGCTAGGTTTCTTTAGATAATAGCTGCCTTCCTGTCACTGAAGTATTACAGAATCACTTCCACTGATAAATCCTTTACACTATGATTTTTAAGTATATGCTATCACTGTTATACAGCTCTTCTTACAAAGTCTACATAAATATTTTCTTTCTACAACCACAGGCTCCATGTATAGACATTTGAAATAGGAAATAGTTGCCTAGTTTACTCCCTTGTCATGTTCTACATAATGGATCACCTTCTTCAGCAGATCCTGAACACATCAACCAACAGGGATCCTCTGTGTCCCACAGTTCCTTTTCACTAAATTCTTTTTCACTTTATTTGCCTTCTAGCAGCTACAATCTACTAAACTTCGGGTAGTATCACTCATGCTAGGATTTTGGATGACACAGGATTTTTCTCCTCTCAGGTGAGCTGAGAAAAAAAAATTCTCATACGTATATGCTTCAGTGTCAGTTTATACTCTCTGCCTGGAATAACCAATGAGATTTGTACTTGATTCTTGTAAGGCCTGAGAACAAACTAATAAATTATGTGTTCAGTAAAATACTATTCCTATATGTACTATCCTTTTATCTCATGACTTATCATGTTTGTTGTGTTTAGAGGTCATGGCTGATGTATGGGAACTATTAAGTCATGGCCTGAACCATTGATTGAGCACCTGGGGAAAAGACCTGGTCAGCCTTGGGAGCACAGGTGAAGGCAATTCACCTGTGTGACCAGCCTGGCTTCACCCCTCTTAGGCCTCATTTAAGGGCTGACTGCCATGGAGTAAGGATCTCTTTCTGGAGTTCCTCCCTCTGGGAGAGTTTCTTCTATAATCCTAGCTTCTTGGAGATGGGTGAGTCATTTTTCTTTTCTTTTGTAACACCTTTCTATTGTGCTAGTCCTTCTGTTGTTGCACCTCTTTTTTGTAACACCATTCCATTGTGTTGATCTTTCCAATAGTTACAGTTGAGTATGTCACTGTGACAAATGAAGAATCTTTCCCTTTTTTTTTCCCTACTAATTATTATTTTTCAGCTTGTTTCTTTTTATCTCCACTGACTCCTTGTTCTTAGAATCCATGAGAAATTCAGAAGCTAGAGTCAGGATCAGAAAAACTAGCAAATGTCCTGCTTATCATTGATTTTATTTCACATGCTGCAGTTTTGGCTCACAGAAGTGCCACTGACTTAAGCAGGATTGTATGTACCTTGTAAGATCTTCTCAAACAGAAGATTCCCAAGTATAAATTCTGCCTGGTGGGCCAAATAAGAATCATGAAATAACAAGGACTGATTTTTATGAGAAGGTCACATTAGAATTCATCTCCTTGGGAATGACTCTCTGCAATATTGTCAGTTCAAGTTTTTTTTTTTTTTTTTTTTCCCCCCCCTGGAAATGAGAAGACTTCATGGATGAAGCTTCTCTTCTCAATGAAAGCATCCAGACATTCCACTGTTGAGGATAGCTAGAAATAGTCTATTTATACTTCAAATTATCAGATATATTTACATATCACGTGTGCTCTCTTTCCTAAGATAACAACAGCATAAAAGAATGTGAAAACAGCTGGCAAGCATCTGTTTTCCTTCATTTATCCTTACTCTGAAATCTCTGAAATAATCATCTTTTGGAAAGCAGAAATATGAATTACTGGTTAAGGAGATTTGATCCAGGTCACCAGCATTTCTTTTCGTTCACCTTGTGATCACTTTTATTACGTCTTCTGTCTTTGACAGCAAAACCTGTTTTCCTCTCCTCTAAAACATGACAGAGGAGATGGCCCACATGGCCTTCCTCACAGGCCAAAATTAATCCCTCTGGGTGACAAAATTACATGTGGCATCTGAAGGGCTTCTTGCCTGGGAAGTCTGTTTTCTGTGCTGGAGAGGGTCAGCACCCACCTTCCCTTCCTTCCTTCTTCAACAGTTAGCTTACTTTCTGTCTTAGCTATTCAACCATGGAAATTATGGAGACTGGGAAGAAGAATGGAAGTGCTGTGTAAATGCCTACTGCAAAGTGTGTGAAACCTTAGAATCACTAAGGCTGGAAAAGACCTCTGAGATCACGAAGTACAACAACAACCCGTCCCCACCATGCCCCCTAACCATGTCAGTCAGTACCACATCTCCATGGTTCTTGAACACCTCCAGGGACATGACTCAGTCACCTCCCTGGGCAGCCCATTCCAGCATCTGACCACTCTTTCTGAGGAGGATTTTTTCCTAATATTCAACCTGAACCTCTCCTGGCACAATCAGACTAAACAATCCCAGCTTCCTCAGACACTCTTACTTTAAATGCATAGCTATATGATCCAAAAGGCAGTCATTTAAACTAAAGGTGCTGTGAGGGGTGGGGGGAATTAACCCCCACTTTCCAAGTGTGTTTATACAATGTTGTGAATGATCTCCCACAACGCTGGTGATAAGATGTTAGCTTTATAGCCCTAGAAACTATCTGAGAATCATAACTTCCTTAGAGTTGGAAGGGAGCTTTAAAGGTCATTTAGTCTAACTCCCCTGCAATGAACAGGGACATCGACAGCTAGATTAGCTTGCTCAGAGCCTGGTCCAGCCAGGCCCTGGGTGTCTTTAGGGATGGGGCTTCCACCACATCTCTGGGCAACCTGTGTCAGTGCCTCACCACCCTTGCTGCGAAAGACTTTTTCCTTATATCCGACCTAAATTTATGCTCTTCAGGTTTGAAACAGTTTCTGTTTTAACAGAAAAGTTAAAACAGAAAAAAGTTAAAAAAGTCTGTCCCCTTCTTTCTTGTAGCTCCCCTTTAGATACTGATAGGCTACTATCAGGTCACCTTGGAGTCTTCTCCAGGGTGAACAGCCCCAGCTCTCTCGGCTGTCCTTGCAGGAGAGGTGTTCCCTCACTCGGATCATTTTTGGGGTCCTCCTCTGGATGCAGTCCAACAGGTCTATGTATCTCCTGTACTGAGGACTCCACATCTGGATGCAGCACACCAGATGAGGCCTCACCAGAATGGAGTACCTTGGTAGGATCACCTCCCTCAATCTGCTAGCCGTGCTTCTTTTGATGCAGCCCAGGATGCAGTTGGCTTTCTGGACTGTGAGGACATGCTGCCCAAATGATTATACTACGTTGCTACTCAGCCACTTCTCCCAGAGATTATGAGGTATTTGACCTATTTTTCATTGCTTTGTTTTTCAGCAGGCAAAGATACAGCAGGTAGTGGTTTTCTTCTGTAGTCCAGATGTCTATTCAATCAAGAGCAAAGAGGCTTACCATTTCATAACCTAAAGGAACAACTGGGCTCTACCATTCCATTGTAGATGGGAACTCCAATCCAAGAGCTGAAAAAAATTTTGAATTTCTCAAATAATAATGGCTGCCCTCTATCAACTAGTCTTTAGCAGTCCTATAGCTCAAATGCATCTTTATTTACATTAACAATACCTCTCATTAACTGCCTCACATTAGCAATGAGGGAAAGTCTGCTGTACATAAAAGCACAGCTTTTCAAGAGATGGTTCCATACAACTGCTCCTGAAGAGACACGGAGAATAGTTAATGGCAATCTCTGAAAAACATCTTCATTTCTGTAGTGAGTTCTTCCACTGAAAGAGGTGCCTTCAGTTTCTTCTCAGTTACATTAAAAGAACAAAGAGAACAGAGGTCTCGGCCAGTGGAGGGCAGCAACAGCTGTGGCCTTACACAACAGTTATTGGCTGAAAAGTCTTAAGAGTTTGCAGTTCTGCCTCAGGACACTGAGAAATATTTTAATGCTGTTAGTGACTATTACAAAATCTGTTTATGTTTCTAACTTACTAATGAGGAGACAGAAATTTCAGATAACATCATGGCTGCTTCTTGCAATGTGTTATGAAACCCACAACATGGAAAAGACCTCATGCAGTAAAATGGCTTAGGTTGTGATTTCTAAATGTCTAAAAACATATGCATTATAATTACAGTATAGGACATTCCCAGTTAGCAACTTTGGCAAATATTAATTAATCAGATGGGAGGGCCAAAATAAAAACATCAGGAACTTTTGGCATATCCTTAGAATACATTTTCAACTTGATTACAAAATGATGTACAGGCCCAAAATTTACATCTACAATAGGTAACTATGTAAATACCTGAAAATCCTTGGATCTGAATTAGTAGATACTAATATGCGAGTCTTTCTATAGAAAGTTACTAACATATTGCTATTAGGATGAGAGGCAATATCACTGCAGAATTGTCCCATCCTTATCTTCCTTCCATATCTGCTTTTGGCCACTAAGTGAGAGAACATTCCAGCAGGGTAGGTAGATATACAAGGGCACTATTCCCCCATCCTTGTACACAGCTTGCTATATATCGAAAGTACATTATTACTGACAGATATGGACCAGCTGAATGACAGTGTACCCTTAAATGAGGGATACCATCACCAATTCAGACCAGGAAAAAAACTTCCTACAAAAGAAAAAAAAATAACATTGATTTAAATCCTGTCCAAGTCGCTGACATCAAATTTTTGAAAGTTTGTTCCTCATTTCGCAGACATTGAAACTCATAGCATGTGAAACCATGAGTATCAGAAACACATCACAGATTCAGGAGTAATTTTTGGTGATTGGATCACTTTAAAATAAAGCTAACAGATCTGTCACAGAACCTGTAACAGCTTTTACTCACAGCCACCAGACAGTGCAGTATAACAACATCTTGATATTTTAAAAGATTTTACTGTATTCTTCCATTGTCTGTTTGCTAATCCACTCCTGTTCTGCTGGTGCTCCTTGAGAGTATGAAGCAGTCTTACATCACCAAACATAGGACAAGAGGAAATGTCCTCAAGTTGTGCCAGAGAAGGTTCCGTTTTCAGGAAAAAACTCTGAAAGAGTGGTCAGGTGCTGGAATGGGCTGCCCAGGGAGGTGGCTGAGTCATGTCCCTCGATGTGTTGAAAAATTGTGAAGATGTGGTAAATAAGGAACATGGTTTAGTTGGAAGAGATGATCTTAGAAGTCTTGTCCAACCTTAATGATTATGTGATTCTATAATTACTTTGGGAGCCTACCTCTTCAAGGACTTTTTGTCTTGTGCATAATCTCTGTTGTTTCTTTTTATTATCTAGAACCACACCGTTGTTCCTCCTTGCATAGGTTTCAGGCTATGTCAGCAAAAAGAAATAAGCCATACTGAAAACCAAATCAGATGTGGGCACAGATGATGACAGGTGTCTTAGTTTCAGCTGGGACTGAATTGTTTTCTTCAGAGTGTCTGGTAACACACCAATGCTTATAGCTGCCTGCTAAGCGTTATATAGAACCAAGGCCATTCACAGCAAAGAGCCAAAGGAACTGGGAGGGAACAGAATTAGGACAGCTGACTTTAACTGGCTGAAGGGATAGTTCATACCACATGGCATCAAGTGGAAGAAGTTCTGAAGGAGAGTGGGAGTTCATCTTGCTCTTTTCCACTGCTCAGGGGGCTAGCTGGGCATTGGTCAGGGAGAGGTAAGTAATTACTTGTGCATCAATTGTTGAATACATTTGTATATATATTTGTCATAATTATTATCCTTTTTCTTTTCTCTATCTTAGTAAATAGTTTTATCTCAACCTATGAGTTCTGCTTTGTTTTTTTTTTTTCCCCCGTTCTCTCCCCAGTCCCACTGGGAAGGGGAATAGTGCGTGGTGCTCAGCCACCTGCCAGGTGTAATTACAACAACAGGTCAGGCCTTCAGAGTTCCAACTCATTTATCTGTGTTTGAGGAACTGAAGTGATCGCCATTTTGGTGGTACACAAGATGCCAATTTCCATCCTCATTTGTCTTTGACTTGACAAGCAGGCTAGGAGAATTATCAGACTCAAAGTGACATGATTTTCTAAAGGATTTCCACAGAGCTTTCAGAAATGTTTTGTTAGTTTGGCTTACTTCCTACCTGGGGCACTGAGTGGTCCATTCTCTTGCTCTTTAAGAATCAACAGAAATATTTCCAGCCCATATTATGCTGTAATCATACAGTTATAACAAAGTTGTGGAAAGAGCATCTTTTCAGCTTGCAGAGAATTTGACTTCTAAGCTCAGTTGAGCAGCGGGGGTTCTGTTATCACTTGGTCGTCTTTCTGAATAAAGTACAGCAGGACAGGGAAAATTGATGCTGTTTTACTGCAATCCAGTTCTAATAATATAAAACACATTGAGAATTGAAAGCAAATTTTACAAAAGTATTCCTAATCTACAAGACAAATTCTGTGACTTTAGGAATCAAATGTTCCTTTGAGCTGAAATTGCCAGCTGATGACCAGGTTTCTTCAGTTTCTGCATCGTGTTCTACATGGGAAGAGAAGAAAAGTGTAAGATCGAATCATGAGATCCTGAGACAGCTCCCAACTGTGCCAATATGAAGTAACACTAAGGGAGTGATCCATCTGTTGTGAGATAGTATGAATATCTGCTCATCCACTCTTCCTTATTATCTTGTAACAAAAGTTCTTTAAAAAAATGTGCAGATAAAATGCATACTTGTCTTAGCTTGGATGCCTGCATTCACCTAACAGAAAAGTGGAAATGCCACCTTTCCAAAAAGCCCTTTGACCATATCAGAATCCTAAAATTTAGGGCACATGAGTACCAGAGTAAAATCAGTTTGTTTTCCTTATATAAGACAATACTTATCAAATGAGGAAAAACATCAGGGAACTGGACAAAAAGTGTTCACTTACAAGGATGATCTTTTCCTACTGTGTTTTCCTTAACATAATGGATTCATCTGTAATGAGATGGTTGGATGATCACACTGCTAGATATTACCCTTCCACACACTCAGTCAAGATAACAATAGAGCCCAGCGCTGTGATCTGCCAAGCAAGTCACAGTAATGCCCAAGGGGCTGGTAAAGATCAGGACAACCACGAGAGAACACTGAAAGAGAAGCATAGAAATACAATGATCTGGAAACCCAGACTCCACGACTCCACTTTTCATCATCTCAAATGTCTTATTAAAAAAAAAAAAAAGTTAGCTATATGGCAAGTGAAACTACATAATCTACTCAAAGACACTTAAGATTATGCTTTTCTTTCCATCAAAATAAATCACCCTCAGAATCAGACATAACTACATTTTAAAATGAAGATTTAGGCAAGTCCAATTGGATGTGGGAGACTGAGCTTAGTAATTCATGAGCTTGGGGTAACAAATTCTACCCTTTCTCATGCACGCTCAAATTCTTAATCTTCTGGAGGTGGGAGAAAGTCACTTCAGGCATATTTTTAATTAGGCAATAGATCACAGCTTCCAGAACATGAGAATTTCCAAACTGATTCAGACCCTGATATTACATACTATGTAATATCTGTATAAAACGAGTAGGGATTTTTTTTGCTATGGAGGATTAGGAAAGAAAAAAAGAACACAAATGAAAATTCACGTGGACACCCAGTTACAGATTGTTCATTCAACTGATGCTGTAGTCAAATGCTGGCATAAGAAAAATGTATGAAAAAACAGTAGACAAGCAAAACTCCAAAACAGCAAGGCCCATTCTTTATAACAATACAGCTGGTCTTCTCCCTTGCCAATTGGATATGAGATGCTCAAAAGGCCACCCAGAAACCAAGTAGCATGAGTAACTGGCCCACAGTATGGGCCATTTGGTGTTTGTATGCAGGATCTGATGCCTCTACAACCATGCTGTGTTTGCATGGAAGAAGGAAAATGAAGCTATGACACACTATCATGGCAAGATAAGGAGTACTGTGGTTGCTGTGCATAGGCTGCATCCTTGGCAATTTATAGTTCTCTGGAGCTAACTCATGTCATAGTTGTTGTTACTTTGTGGATAGTTTGCTTTGCCCTGAATTTAGATCAGAATTTTACTATAGCCAGGAGACCTCCCTATGTGATATTAAGATAAATGTTCATAATTTGCATTACCAGCATATGTGGGTACTTTCATTGTGAACCACAGGACTATTTTATTAGGCACTACAGCAAAAACAACTATCCTTGCCATTTTTCCTAAGACAGAATTTATAGGTGTTGTGCATATCTTTATTAAGTTATGGAGGCAAAGCTTAGTCTACAGTATTTTCATGTTTATTGCACTTTAGAAAGTGTCTGAAAATGTTTTTCTCCCATAGTATAAAAAAAGTCACAATTGTCGCCACAGAATCATAGAATCATAGAATTAGCTAGGTTGGAAAAGACCTACAAGATCATCCAGTCCAGCTATCCACCTACCACCAATAACCCCACTAAACCATGTCTCTCAACACTATATCTAAATGTTTCTTGAACACAATTTATAAACTAAATAAGAATAGAGAGGAAACTTCTTGCAAGTTCTATTCAGCACATACTGCTCAGTAGAGATGCTGCTGGGCTTGCCTACAGCAAAAGAAAATCAGAACTCTAGGAAATGTATGTTTTGTAGCCTTTTCATCAAGGCTTTTTGTAAACTGCCACAGCAAGGCAATGTAGAGTTGGCTGCACTATGCAAACCAAGTAGAAGTGGCAGGCTATACCACATAGAAGTGGCAAGTAATTATTTTAATAAGGCATAATCTCATTGTATGGAGTTGTGCTGGAAATTTTTTCTGTATGTAAATACTGATTGATCATAAAATATTTTCCTGATGCTCACATCAGAGAATTATTAAGTTATAAAAAACAAAAGATGTATGTTGTAACTTCATTGGAAGTGTTTCAGGTTTTTATTTCAGAATGTATTTTCTTACATCCAGAAATATCTAAGTATTACAGAGCTCATGCAGCTTGTGGTGCATGTTCAAGCAGAGCTCCTTACACAGAGAGTTGGACTGTAGTAGGTGTTCTTATGGGGTTCCTTGTCATCTTGCCTTTCAGTATTCCAGTAGATAAATAAAACATAAAAGTAGGAAGAAGTTAAAATAAATTTCATCTTGGCTTATAATGAATGTAAATATTTTGAGAAACCCCAAAGCATTTTTGCTCCTAGTGCCTTTTAACCTAAAATGTAATCATTCAACATTTCATTCTTACTAAACCAAAACTGAAGATCATAATAATGGAATTTCGCACAACACACAGTTTCTCTTTCCTACATAACATTTGCACCCTCACAAAATGTATGAGGTAGAGTGTGTTTGACTGATTGTCATAGTATTTGACTATGGGAACCACACAGTATTTTCTGAAGTCCAAATATGCTAATGAGACTAATGGGGAAAAAGAGTTGAGCAGTGGATATTTTAGCCCTCCCTGTCTATCTTTTGATAAATAAATTAATAAAAACTATAATAAAGCAGTAGAAAGAAGGAGGTTAAACTTACACTGTGGTTGCTCTCTGGGCTGCCAGCCCAGTTGTCCTTTTGTCTGTAAACTATGTTCGCTGATTGCTTCTCCACTCTGGTCCCCATTTTTTTTTCCAGATTCCACGACTACAGATTACCCAGCTTAATGTTTATATATATATATAAACATTCATGCATGTACAAAAATGAGTTTATATGTACAAAATGATATTATATTTCTTTCCCCATAACACTGTTCTCTTTTTTAATGCTCTGTTCAGCTCCTAGTTAGTTTGGGTATAAATAATGTAGTATATCGAAGTCATATGACATTCTGATTTACTTCATCATCCTCTAGCACATCCATAGAATCCATAGGTATATGTTGCTTTTTCTTACCTTTTTGTCGAAACCACATTTGGAAACATTAGAGCTAGGAGAGTATTTCGAGTATTTCCTCCCCCACTCTCCCACACCCTGAGGAACAGGGTATATTAATGTACAAGACTGTGTAAGCTTTCCTTGGCAAAGGAGTCATCTTGGACTTGCACCCCCAGATATTGGACAAGCTTACTTGTTGAAAACAAGAAAAAGTCAAACAAACTGCTGTAGGACATATACACCCACAGAACTGGTACTCAGCTGCTCCTCCATAAAAACAGAGGAAGCACATCTGAGTGGACCAGACCTGTAAAAATGAGCTTAAATAGCTCAGAAGATTTCCTTTGAGTTCAGGGCCCAAGCCTGTCATAGACTTCAAGGGTCAGAGCTAGTTTTCTGTTCTGAGGGTGATTTAGATTCACCAGAACTGACAAGAAACACAGCAGAACTAATTTAGGCTACCTTGTGTTTTATTAGAGAAATTATATGCAAAATCAGCAGTATTGTCTCCTTTTCTAGCATTATTGCTATCTTGAATGAAGCCCCTGTGACAGACAGGGCATAGAAAGGATGAGCTCTGCCTTTTCTTGAAGAATGTCCTCCTCCTTAAAGAACCTTACTGAAACAATAAACAAAAATTCAAAATGAACTACTCAAATCTGTCACATCACAGGAAGATGGCATATATGGAGAGGCCAGCTATGCAGATAGGTGGTTAGCTGATTCATCTCAAAGACAGTGGGCCACAGTATATGCTGTAATTTAGGAAGAGCTACAGGAGTTTCACCTTTTCAAGTCTGAGAAGTGATGGAGTCTTTGACTTATTGTCGGGTGTCAAATCTGAGGTACATTTAATTGCAAATGTAAGACAAATACCTACGTTGAGCCATCTGAGGGAGGTAATCCTCTTCTCATACTGCTTGTGTCTTGTCCTTTAAAAGAGTTTGTTCCACTCCTGTTTATGTTTGGGCCAGTGTTAGTGAGTACAGGCTGTAATACTTCATGGAGGAGATGAAAAGACACTGAGGTTAGATGAGTACAACAGATTTGTCTATGAAATGCCAGGGACCTTTCTCTTGATACTTGCAGCTCAGACTTCTCACCCAAGTATGTGATACACAGCTGGCTGCCGCAGCTCAAATGCCAGTGGGAGATCAAAGCCAATCTGGGTTTCATCTCACCATCTTCTTCTCTTCGTGCAGTAAGCATCCATATCTGAGTCTGTACTATGGAAAAGAGGGTGATTCCTCAGTATGCTACACACTTGCATCTCCAGAACATGCACACCAAATACTCAGCTGCGGGCAAACACACTCTATGAGAAGGTTGAAAATGAACCAGTACAGCTCACAGAAGTTCATGGCTCAGGAAGGACCAGATCCTTGGTCTCCCAAGCACTTACATTCAAAGACCTACCGGGATGCACCATGACTCTATTGCTGCCTGTACAGCCAAGGGTAGGATACACACCTATCTCCTATTTTCTGTATGCATGGAGGCAAGGCACAACTGTGATCAGGTTGTCCCCTCCTCGAAATTCTCCGGCCTGCAGAGATGACTGCTCTGGGATGATTTCCTACATAGGCAAATGTAGGACAGAGAGCTTTTTCTAACAAAATTCTTCCATCTCAAATGCATTCTGTGCTTTCCAGAGAAGTACTGTTACAGTTTCTCAGATTTTGGTTATCTAGGGAAGAAGATGTGCAGGGTTGAAAAGATAAACAGTAGTACCTCACTCTACTGACCAACTCTTGTCCCTTCTATTCCCATTCTGCAGCTTCTAAAAAGAGAGTGCTGAATTTCCAAATAAAAATCTTTGAAGCTAGCTCTGTATTAGGAACAGTTAGTCTTCTAATGTTTTTATATTTCCCTTAATGAAGGTCCTAAAATATTTGTTTGGTGCTGTTTCATCAAGGGCATCCTTGTAATGATGTTTGCGTTCTTTTAATTATCTCCTTCAGTCTTCATGTATACATCACTGTGTCCATGAACAAAAGGGATGATGCTTAGCAGAAAATGGCTAAGAGAATGGGTGAAAAGCCAGAAAAATCAGAAGAGCAGGAATGAGTGTCACTTACAGCTCCAGGATATTTCTGAAGTAAAAGGGAGAGAGAATGCAGAGGAGGAGGAGGAATTGAACAATCTTCAGGGAAAGCTGAAGGGATGAAGAACAAAGGAGAGAGGCAGCTCCCTAGTGGCAGATTTACAGTCATGTGTTATGTACAACATATGTAATGTATATATAACCAATGACCAGGCAGCCTTGTTTTAATGATTCCATGACAGATAGGCCATTTCCTCCTCAAACTGAGTCTAACAACTGTGTCTCAGCTGTGTGGTTGAGAACAGGATTGTGCTCTGCCTTCTGAGCATGAAAATCAGACCAAAGTTTGTTAAATTTTCCTTAAATGGTATAGTGGGCTCATTGTCAAAACCACAAGTCAGTGTGCTGAATTCTCAGTAACCAGCAAAAACAGTCACTTCAATTTTTAGAAGCTAGTAACTTCTCAGTTTAAACAAACTACTTTATCTCCTTCAGAGTTACAGAGCAGCATACAGAGCAGCGCATGCATGCTTCTTACTCAGTTGTCTATGCAATGCATGTGCTTACCTCTCAGATGGTAGGACCTGGCACTGAAATTCCCAGAGATCTGCTTGTAGCAACTAATGACCTGGTTATCTGCACAACTTCCTGTTGGGCTTATAAAAAGTGATGGTTTCTAATTGGTCCTGAAATGCATATCCCTTTGCTGTGCTTGCATATACAGCATCTGTGCCCTCAGTTTCTTGTGAAGCTGCCTCATTCTTAAATGATGACTTTGTCTTTGGTAGGGCTTGAATGCCAGAAACTATTATTTCTGCTGCTGTTTCTTTTTGTATTTGCTACTATTGTACAAGTTATATATATATGCAAAACTACATTACTTTAGCTCTTGAAGACTGTGGAAATTTTCTTGCATCTTAAGAAAGCTGGAACTAATTAATTTAGTCTGGAAATTTCATTTGGTTGTAGGGTCTATTTGAGAGTATTATGTAAAAGAATCTTCCAGCTAAAATCATATAAGTGTAGCAAAAGACAAAAATATGCAGGTCCATTTCATGTCCAAATGTCTCCTGCCACCATTTCCTTTTTCATCTTTCTTTTTCACACTTTTCTGGATCTGAATTTATCCCGCACCACCTGGCAAGTGAAAGAATAATCTCAAGAAAAACGTAACCATTTTCTTCTACTGGTCATTAGATGCTTTGCACTGTGAGGCAGGGATTCTGTCTTTAGACAGTACATATCAGATCAGCACCTTGCTTCATGACAACAGCTCAGAAGCACTGCAGTCATACACTTGCTAAATGTCTGACTACTGTACGAACAAACACTGGAATGTAAAGTGCTTCACTAAGTTTCTTTGCTGATTTCTTGTAAATATATTATAAAAACATGGAATCTTATCAACAGTAACAACATGGCGTAAGTACAGATAAGATTAGCCATAGGGAACAATTCTACAAATATTTGCTATGCCATATAGTCCCTCCTACTCAGGAACTGCAAATCATTGATACAATCATGTCCTGGAGTATTATAACCGATGAGAATTCAAAATAATGTAAAAACAGACACCAAAATAATAATTACAAACAAATTCATTTGAATCTGAGGTGGTTTAGTTCTAGTGAAGGACTCTGACTTCACTGAAGCTACAGCATTTGGGAAAAAAATGGAAACAAAAAATGAATTACTGCTCCAAGACAGAACCAACATACTGTGACTCCGTGAGACACTCCTCTGGACAAGCAGACCAGAATAATTTTATTCATGCCAGTGGGGGATGAGACTGACACTTCTCTGAATAACTAATTAAGATCCTTCATCTTCAATACCCCACTCCTATAAATCCCACCAAAAACCATCAGAACAATAAAAATCACACACAGGTCTGGACCTCATAAAAAAAAGTTTAGTGCAACCATTCACATTCTCTATTTTATCCATGCATTTTTGCCCTTGACCGTATCAAAATCTAAAAGGTTATCTACACGACAGATTACTGTAAAATCAAGTCATGCACGAAATAAAAGTGATGTTTCAAATGGGTTCTCCTGGTCATTTGTGTTGTGTAGACAAGACATAGGTCCAACTAATGATGCAGTAGCTTGAGCCAGTACCTTGTTACGTGCGCTGATACCATGTGGCGATTGCTGGTAGTATTATATCAATAATATATTTTGCCCATATATAGAGAGGTTAAAGGTTTCAAGAAAATCCTGGAAGAAGTAACTGAAGAGTGGTCAAACGGTTGGCATGTCTTCTTCCATAGAAGTCTATGCAGAGGAAATAACATTATAGCAAGCATTTTGTCTTGTTTTGTTGAAGAAGCAGAGCCTTTCTGATCTGACTTTCCTGGAAATAAAAAAAGACCATAGCTAACAGATTATGTTACTGAAGGATCCTCTTGAGTAAAGGGAGGGCACTTGTGCGTCATGGGGACCACGGGCAAATGGGCCATGCCTTGAGGTGGAGGCCTGGTAGAGCAAATATGACTAGTGAGCCACTGCCCCTCCTGTTGTGATTTAGCTGCAGTGAGGAGAACACTGCTCAGCGGCAGGGACACTGCTTCTGGCACTGGATCTGAGGTGGTGTCTTCAGCACAGCTATTGACAGCTGCCAGGGGGAGTGATCCAGTGGAGTGATTAAACACACTTTATAGCTGTACAAGGAGCATGTCTTAGTACTAGGTCTGCTTTCCATGGCGCATGTCCTTTTCCCAAATGATTTCCCAAAAGATTTCCCAAAAGCTCTAAAGTGAGATAGGCACAGATGCTTATGTTTGCTCTTTTTTCTCCATATGCCCCATGTCAGCTGTGTTGGCATGAAGGTGGCATTGCTTTTCCAATGCTGCCCATGGAGGAACCTGGTAGCACTGGATGTGATTGGGAAGATTTTCCCTGAAAAGCTGTTCCCTGCCATTCCTGGTCAAAACTGGACAATTGCTCCTTGGGTTTCCTTCAAATGTCAGGCTGATCAACACAGCTTGTTTGTCTCATGTCACTCCAGCAGGTCCCTGTTCATCCTGGCCTGGGCAGCCATTGTAGGTATCCCCTCCATCTGCACCAGCAACTTGTAGCTTTCCTTTGTGGCAGGCTGGTGGGGTTATTTCCCTCCACAGCTGAGAGGTGCCTATGATTAAATAATGAGGCAAAACCGAAGACCTGCTCTTCTACCTTTCAGGCAGTTCTGCCAAAGCTCTTGGCTATTAAAATGTGCTCAGTTTAGTGCACTATGCATCATCAGCAGGGAGCTAGATATTATTGAGTGTGACTGTGAATTGCTGGCTGACTGAATTTTTGACAGAGACTTTATCATATGGGTAGGATCCTTCCTTGCACCTCTTCTGATAGTGTGAGAGTATTAAATGAAAATACAAATATGGATAGAAGTGTCTTACCCCATTTGTCAGCTGAACCACATCATTCGTTTCAAATCCCACATTCCTTTGCTAAGAGGATCACAGTGATGAATAGAATCACTGCGAAGAAGTACAGGATGATGGCAATGTAACACCAGTGCGCGTTCTCAGAGCAGGCCGCTAGTGAAGAGAAAAGGAAGAAAGGTCTCACAACAGGCAGAAGCAACTGATTTTTTTTTCCAAGTTATGTATTATTCACGGAGAAGAGGAAGGGGGCTGGGGGGAAGAGGTAGGGAGGGAAGCAGTCTTGTTACTGAGCTAGAGATCTAGCACCTGTAGAAAGTGAAATTTATGAGGATATCTTCAGTGTGCTGTAGATACAATTGAAAAAGTTGGGTTTGCTTTTTGTTATTCCCCAGTTAGATGTATTTGTAGAAACTTAATACTCCTTTGGAAAATGTTTTTATTAGCTTTAGTTATAATTTTAGTTATTAAGCAAAAATAAAACCCTTATTCATATATGCTTATATATGAATTCACATTTTCATGATCAGAAGAACCTGGCTAGTTCTAGTTTTTATCATGCTAGATGTTGAGAAGATGCCTAAAAACATGACCTCTCATTTCCTGAAGCTGTGCACAGCTTTGCCAGCACTCTCACCTTACTGTGCAGTTCACCTGCTGTGGCCACACAGCTCTACCAATGCATCTTGTTCAGCAATATACCTAGCTGTTTTGTCCCTCAGGGTTCTTTGGAAAATGGCTCATAACAGTGATGCTAGCATGGATTGTTATTCTGAGTATACACAGCTGAAGACTCAGAAGGAAATCATGATGTTTTCCTTCAGGCTTTTTGAAAAAATTTTCATAGGTAATTTGGAATTCTACAGACTGCTTTTCCCAGATAGGCTCTTATTACTCTTTTTAAGCGCAACAAAGAAATCCATGTTTTATTAGTTGTTAAATCCCTGACTCCATCATTTTCTGCTTTTGGCTCTGTAATCCTGCCCAGGATCTCTGTGCTTGTGATCCTCTGATCCGTATTCCTTCACAGTTTTCATACTGATCTGTATGATAAAAAAATAATAATAATAAAAAAGAATTAGAACAGGCACCTAATTTCTGTGACCTTTAAAGATGTTTCAGTGAAGAATGTGAGTTAAAGCTGGCCAGTACTGTGGGGGACGATAAAAAGGGTTTTTTTAAAATACGGTAACAACAAAAGAAGGACCAGAGAGAACACTGGTTCGTTACTTAATGAGAATGGTCGCCTTACAAACAGGGACATAGAAAAAGCAGAGATGTTCAATGCCTTATTTGCCTCTGTCTTCAACACTGATGATGGGCTCTGGCACCTGAGGTACCCTGAGTTGGAGGACTGTGACTGTGGTAACGATCAACTCCCAGTCAACCTTGAACTAGTGCAAGATTTGCTGCTCCACCTGGATGCATATAAGTTCACAGGACCCAATGGGATTCATCCCAGGGTACTCAGAGAGCTGACCGATGTCATTGTGAGACCTCCCTCAATTATTTTTCAATGGTCTTGGGAATCTAGAGAGGTTTCAGTTGTCTGAAAGCTGGCAAATATTGTTGGAAGCTGGCCAATTTTCAAAAAAAGGCAAGAAAGAAGGCTCTGGTAGTTAGAAGCCTATCAGTATCACTTCAGTGCCTGGTAAAATTAGGGAGAAAAATGTGCTGAGAGTTATTGAAAAACATCTGGAGGACAGTGTGGTCACTGGTCACAGCCAACATGGGCTCATGAGGGGAAGGTCCTGTTTAAATAACTTTCCTTTTTTGACAAGGTCATCCACCTAGTTGTCCAATGGAAGCTAGCTGATGTTATGTTTTTGGATTTCAGTAAATCTTTTGATACTGTTTCTCACAGTATCCTTCTTGACAGTATCCTTTTGTCTAGCATACAGCTAGACAAAAACACAATGCAATGGGTGAGTAGTTGGTTGACAGGTCAGACAAAAAGAGTTATAGTAAATGGATTTATATCAGGCTGGCAGCCAGTCAGTAGTGGAGTTCCCTTGGGCTCCATTTTAGGAACAGTTCTCTTTAATGTTTTCATAAATGACTGGGATATAGGTCTAGAAGGATGTTTTGAGTATTTTTGCTGACAGTACTAATTCAGTATTGGAGTATTAGGAGTTGCTGACCCTGTTGAGGGTGGAGAGGCCTTGCGGAGAGATCTAGACAAATTAGAGGGCTGGGCAATCACTAACTGCTTGAAGTTAGTTTAACAAGAGCAAGTGCCAGATTCTGCACCTGAGATGGGGCAATCCTGGCTATGCATACAAACTTAGGGATGAGATTCTGGAGAGCAGCCCTGCTGAAAGAGGTCTGGGGGTCTTGGTCAGCAGTGAGTTGAACATGAGTCAACGGTGTGCCCAGGCAGCCAGGAAGGCTAACCAAATCCTGGGGTGCATCAAGCATGGTATTGCCAGCCGGTTGAAGGAAGTGATTGTCCCACTCTACACTGCACTTGTACAGCCTCACATTGAGTACTGTGTGTGGTTTTGTGTGCCACAGTACAAAAAGGAGATAAAGCTATTAGGAAGTGTCCAAAGGAGGGCTACAAAGATGGTAAAGAGTCTAGAGGGGAAGAGTCTGAGGAGCGGCTGAGGTCCCTTGGTTTGTTCAGCCTAGAGGAGACTGAGGGTAGACCTCATCATGGCCTACAACTTCCTCACAATGGGGAGCAGAGGGGTAGTGCTGATCTCCTCTCTCTGTTGACCAGGGAGGGTGCGTGAGTGCCTTGCCTGTTGGTGAGGGGGGGTTGGTTCTGGTTGGTTCAGGTGTTCTTTCTTCAGCGGGAGGTCGGTCTGTGTCTGCCTCCGCAAGCGGTTGTTGCTTGGATCTATCTTGCCAGAGTTCAAGAGAGTCTGGACAATGCTCTCATACATATGGTCTGATTTTTGGGTGGTTCTGTGTGGAGCCAAGAGTTTGACTTGGTGATACTTAAGGGCCCCTTCCAACTTGCGTTATTCTATGATTCTATAATGATTATCTGATTCTAAAATTCTGCAAACCTGGAAATACGGATAGCATAGGCAAAATCAGAGAAAGAAGTGAGGACTGAAGTATGAAAAGGCAGTCAACAAGCAGAAGATGACAAAATATCAAAACCATACATTGCATCACTTGTAATACTTCTGATTCTGCGGTACAATCCCAACTTCAGCAACATAAAATCAGAGTGAATTTAAAAGAAGCCAGTAAACTGGTTTTACCCTTATAAAAGCAGGACTGAGATATGTATTTAGTCCACTTTCCTTTCTGACTGACTGCCACTTTTAATAAGAAACATTGTCTGAAACTTTCAGTTTCTTTTCCCCTCTAGTAAGGCCAAATTAACACAGCAATGGGAACATTTGTTCTCACTTAGCACTTTCCGCAGCTAACATTTTTTTCTAAAAATAGCTTGTTGTTCTTCTGCACTACATGAGTGCAAATATTTTCTTTCCATCTCTTACTTGTGTTCACTTCATATATGCAAATTATCACTCATATCCAATATATTATTTTACTTTGAAAAACAAAATTTACTTCAAGGGCAGGTCTCAGTTTTTGAAAAATTAATGTAATGTATCTTAAAATTTTCACTTCAAAAAAGATCAGATACAAGTTATCTGAACTTACTGAATAACTGTTTAAGGACTAATTATCACTTTCTAAAATTAATTCAATTTCTGTGCTTTAAATGATATTGATGACCTGTTTAATGTTTCTAAATGCATTTGGAAATGAAAAACAATGCATGGAAATTGTTGCTAGAAGGAAAAGTTTTCCACTGTCTCTATTGCAAAACAAACTTTAACCATGGGTTCTAAGCATCCTCTCAGGAGTGGGGATCAGGGAAAAACAGATCAAAATTATCTGCAGAAAAGATGGAGAGTGATACTGTCCCATACTCCATAAAAGTAGGATATCTGTGGGCTGAATGAGTGGGGAGTTGCTGTGTTGTGTACAGATCTATGCGCTAAAGGCATGGGATAGCAGTTTGTCTGCTACTTGCTCCGCTCCAGGTGCTGGTCCTCCATCAGACTACAAAGCCTGCATGGTGCACATTCATTTGCTTCTGGGATCCTTCTGGGATGATCTAACTGGTTCCTTCTTGGAGGAAGCCTAGTTATATTTCACAGAACCATTCCCCCTTAATGGTGCAGACATGGACAGTGATAGCTCCTTCTTTCGAGAACTGATCTATTGCACTATACCCTAAAGATATTACCATAGTTTATGTGATAATCTAATTCGGTTTCTGGCAGCATGTTACAGTGTATTCTGTGCCATGCTGTAGAAGCCAACCAACCCAACAAAACCAACCCAACTCAAACACCACCAAACAAAAAACAGCAACAACAACAACAAAAACAACCACAGAAAACAGACAAAGCAACCAAACAAGCAACCAAACAAGCCATACTTAATCAATGTACAGCCTTTTAAATTCAGACATTTCTGAACCAAAACACCCCAACTGAAGAAGGGAGATGGGACACCAGAGATTCTACTGAGCTGGTGTGTTTGAGACTGCATGCAGTGAACAGCAGAGACAGAATACTGTCTACAGCAATGTGCCCTAAGGTCACCACTTGCTCCCAGGCAATGCAATCAAATGTAAATTTGCCTAAACCATACCTCATCTCTCTGGACATCTAACACCAAGCAACTCTTCCATTACATGCAAATATGTAATTACAATGGTTTACAAAGCAGCTAACATATAATGAGATGTTTTAAACTTCCTGCTGTGTTGCAGTACTTTGATATGTAGTCTTCGGTATACTGTCCGGTGTGTCAGATTTCCGCCTCCTTTTCACCTCAGCGTACGTGATCTGTTCACCTGCAGAAACAAAAAGTGCTCCAGTTAGAGGAACTGCCTGAGACCAGCCCTTGTGTTTCTCATTGGATCCAGCACCCTCTACCTTCCAGCCTCAGGCCTTCTTGGAGATAAGAGCAAGATCACAGACAAGAAGTTGCTTTCTTTTTTTTTTTTTTCTGGTAAACTTTGCATGTCACTGGATGAATTTGTCAAAAAGGAAGTACTGGAAGAGCTTTTGCAAATAATTGTCCCGTTGTGCAGTTTTCTGAATAAGTACAATAGAAGTTAGTCAGTTATTAAGTTTTAGGAAATTTTAAAGAAGTTAATATTCTTATTATTCCCTATCTTATCCACACGTATGTTTTCTGTTGACATTTAAGCAAAGTTAATCAATGGCAACATTTGGGGGGCTGATTTTTTTTCTATGTATTTCTCAATAAACTTTTTCTTCCTAGTGAATTTGGATCTTTGACATAGGTACAAACCATGCCTGTTTTCCACAGTTTCTTTCACACAGAGGAACATAGTTCTGACTCGAACAAAGCTATACTGCACTACATGTGCAGAAAGGCAAGCTATTTTCCCTTACGAATTAAATATCACTTCCAACAGTTGATCATGTAAAGTCACGTAAAATATTATGTAAACTGTAAGCATACTGTTTTCATTTCATCCACAGATTATTATTCCTTAAGTTCATTCTTCCAAGTATTTAAATTAGGTTTTAATTAATTGCTGGAAGGCATCACTACAAGGAGAGAAAAGATTTTAAGTACAAAGAATGTTCTATCAAAAAACCTTAAGGGACACCTGGCTGCAATTAATTCTCATCCAGAATAGTCCAAAAGCAAGGTTTTTTTTTCTTTTTTTTTCTGTTCTTAATTACACGAGACAGAAACTTGAGGACAGAAGAATTAACAGTGGACTTATCTCAGTCTTTATTGCTTCGTTAATTTATTACCATTCTCACTTGATGGCAGAGGAGGTACTCTCATTTCTTACATCAGTGCCCTTGGCATTTGCTTTCCTTGATAAGAATCATTTTTGCTGGCAGAACTGGCATGACCACTCACAGTGCAAGTGGTCATCTCCATTGAGTTGAGATTATGGGCTTAGAAGTCCCTGTTTCCGAAGCCAAGGTAATGGAGCAAGTCTTTCTCTCATTGTGAACAATTACGCTATTTGTTGCATTGAGGCTTACAAATCACATGCGAAAACTGATTTTCCTCCAGCTACAGCTTATCTGTTTCTTCCAAGTGTTACTTGTCACTCTTCTTCCTGATGTTTCTTTCCAATTTTTCAGCTGATCATCGGGATAAAGAGCTTCCCAGATCACCTCTGCTCTAACAAATCTATCTTTAGAATTTATTTTGTAAAGATCTCCTCCTTTCATTTGGTCAAACTGTCTTTTGCGTATCTCAGGAAGAGGTCTTCTACCCTTGCCTCAGAGCATGCATCCATTCCTTCTGAAAACTACCTGGCATCAGCAGACTGCTTGCAGATATTGGCTGCAATGAAAGAATTGCCTTGAGACAGACAGCATTTAGGCAAAATAAACTATGGCTTTTCTGTTATTGGGAGGCGTATTTCCATGCACAATAGTATTGCCTCTTGTGTGGTAAACACTCCAGTTTTTCTGTGTCACTGTCTGACATTAGGTTTTCAAAAGTGACATCACAGAGGACAGTGTTCCTATCACTCGCTGCTGGAAGTCTCCCTGTTCCATGTCTAGTCGTTAGGCAGTAGAGAACCCTTGATTGTCTTGGTAGCCACAAGTATGGTTGTGATACTCATGGTTGCAACCACTGAAAAAAAAAAAGTGTTCTCACTGTGCATTTCAAGAATTTTAGGATCAATGGAGACTAGTGAAATACTTTCAGGACAGGTTTCTCCAGAGGCTTGAGACTGCCTGACAAAGTGCACATTCCCTCTCAGGCCTCTCAGCCTAAATTCAGAAGAATTCCCATCCCATTATCAGGAGTGCAAATTGGGCTGAAAGAGGACTAGGCAGTAGGGTTTTCAACATCAGCCGTTCATTTTCCGAAGTAAGACGGTTGTTTACTTGGATTATTTTGCCTTAACATCATTGTTCTCATAATATTTGGAGGCCTACAACTGACAGTTATATTCAACGGATGATTAAGCTAGCATCTCTGTAACGGAAGAGATCTCTTTCACTGTAATAGCAGTGCAATTTCAGTAACAAGTCCTAGACATCAAACTTAAAGCAGGCAAGATAATGTTTAAGTACTTAATTTCTACTTCTATCATGTCTGTCTGCATCATGTAAACAGTGCTTTAAAATTCATACACTTAGATGTATGCCCAGAAGACATCTCTCTGCCTAGACTCTCCACAGGCCCATTGGCCCAAATAAGCAACATTGTAAAATCAGAAAAGCTCACAGTAAGGTATATAAATAGGAAGATGACTGCAGATCTAACAAGGTGAGGAGTTGCCCTATGGCACATTTTCTCCTCCAGCTTGTGATATTAAATCCCTCCATGGATTGTCAGAGTAGGAGGGAGAGGGAAAGCAGAGGATGACCAGGACATACCTGACAGACCTCTGCAGTTTTCTACAAATGTGACAGTGGAAGGAAGTGAGGAAGGAACTGTATTTTTGTATCAACTGTAGGTTGTCTGCTATGCATCTTTAGCTCCATTTCCCGGACTATGTACATCATTTTAGTTTGCTGATAATGTATGAAATTCTTCCTTTTCTTTAGAGAGAAATCGAAGAGATTTTTCTCTGAAGATGAGCAGGTGAAGATTAAAACAGTGCAAAATGTAGGACTCAAAGTGGAGATTAAAAGCTCTTGCCATAACATGCAGAACCTCAAGGCAGCAGCGGATGAAGGCAGAGGAGAAGCAGGGTACAGACTGGTGGGAGCTGGGCACAGTGCCCATGGGGAAGTAGGCCAGACCTAGAGTTCTGTAGTAAGGTAAGGCAGAGGTATCCCTCAGTACGAAAACCCTTTTCTTTGACATCCTAAGCTATTATTCCTGTCTTCTAGGAGCAACTTTGTTCTTTTTCAGGTCATATCGATGATCTAAAGTAAAACGTGTGGAGTTAAGACAGCAGCTGCTGCCTTCTTTGCACATTGGCAGGCAAATGGCTGACCTCACTGTAGCATGGCAAATACCAAGTTTTTGACTAAAGAAAAACAACATCCTCAGAGTGCTAGAGCTCCTGAGGTCTGCATTTTGGCTCATGAAAAATCGTGAATCTAAACCCTTTTAATACTAAGCATTATTAAATCTCTGTCACTTTGAATGCAACATCTTTCTTACACAGAAGGTGGGGAGTCAGAAGAGTTCACAGCACCTAGCATAAGATGAGGGCCACAGTTTCCTGTGCTGTGCTGTTCTAACCATTGAAAGCAATTGAGCACATGTAGTAATCGAAGATGGAGACCATAAAAACGTGTAATGGGTATGTACGTATGTAAGAAAAATATTAGTTTGAAATACGAAAGAAAAATATTAGGTAAATATATCAGGTGGTTTTTTTTTTCACTATGTCTCAGTAGGATGCACTGACTATAGGTGGCAAATTTAAGACTGATTTAGAGTATTTCTTTATGCAAGGTTAATCAGACTACAGGAGTCATTGTTTCAGGATTTTATGAAAGAACTTCATAGACACCAAAGGGATGCAACATTCTCTCAGAAGCGAAAAGAATATTAGTGTTACAATGGAAAAGATTTTTCAAAAAAAATTGAAAGGGTGAACTCCACACTGTCATATTCTGAAGTGTAAGAAAAACTTTTTTTACCTGAAATTTTGTTTCTTAGTTGGCCATGTAATTTGCCATCCAGTTTTTATTTTTAGGTACAGTCAGTCCAAGAAACTACCATTGGCAACTTTCAGAAATATGTTATTGAGTTAGAGGGCTCTCAATATAACCTACAATGGCAACTTTTAAGCATATTTTACCAAAGTATATTAAAAACAGCTAGAAGAACAATAATAATGAAAGCATTAAAATATAGGTGGGATTTCAAAGGATAATCTCAGATGATGAAACATAATTTAGATGAAACAGACTTTTATACTCCTGAATTTTGAAACATTTTATACAAATAGTTGTGTGTATTGGATGTGTATGCCTCTCCAATAAGTACTTATGGGGTAATTCTACACTGGGAATTGTCCTGACGGTTTGGCTCTTCTGCAGCAAACTAGTTGTGGTCATGCTGTCAAGCTGACTTTACATATGAAAGCTGAAGATAGACCACTAATACATACCACCAAAAACAAAATCAACAAAATTTATTTTTATATAATAAAGACTGCTTTTATTCTGGAAACCTTTGCCTTTCATGCTATCACCTCTGAATATGATTTTAAATAGTTTTTCCATGTTTGTCTTATAGCCAACAAAGATCTATTTTTTTGATCGAAATAAAAAAACGTAACTAGATACATTTGTTTTAAAGCATGAATTATATCCATTAGTGGATATCTTCGGCACTTTATTGAAAATACATTTTTAAAGTAATGTAGTTTTATGGTAGAAGGCATCAATAGGTCATACACATATGACCGTATTATAGAAATACCTACTGATTCTTGACTTGTGTTTTTCTCAAAATGCAAATGCAGGAGGGGGAGAATGGCACAGAGGCAGAGAAAGAGAGAGAAAGAATGAAAGAAAAGAAAGGAAGACCTATTGTTTCACATTTAAAAATTATTTCTGGTGTTTAAGAAAATTAATCAAAGTAGAATTTAAAATGAAGTTATGCTGCAGGAGAAAGAAATAGATTCAATGCCCTCAGTGCACTATAACTACACACGAGTTTCTAATAATTTGTATTAATATCTTGCATTTCTGCATATTTCAGAAGCATCACTTTTCAGCCATTCTACTGTAATCCAGAATGGGATTTTAGAGATAAGTCTTTACTTTTCATAAAAATAAATATTCATTCTACTAATAAACATAAAGTTTCCGTGTGGATTAATATATAATAGACAGGTATGTATTAATGCTTCTAAAAATGCTTTGAACAAGATTTCAGCATGTTATGGATGTTTCAATTAAAAAACCAAAGTTTTAAGAATGCATTACTGAAGAAAAAATTTTAAGTACGTAATGTTAAGATGGCTGTTTGTTACCTGCATCTGCAGTCTGTGAAGTAAAATGCACTCTTTCCCCAGGTGATACCTCTGCATAAATCACCTTACTTGCCATTTTGAAGAAATCTCTTCAGATCTGCAATCAAAATGGACTCACTGAAGAAGTAGCACCCCCCATGACATCCTTTCTGGCCTCCTCCCACCCATCACACCACAATACGTCAAAGTAAAGGTTTAGCTGTCTGTATAATGGAAGGAAACTAGATGCTTCATTTTTTTTTCTTATGTAAATTCTCACTTTGTATCATTATTTTTAGCCTCTCCTGTTGATGCATCTGCAATAAAACCATTATATTTGTGATTTTTATCAGCTTGCTCATATTTGTGACCTCCTACCCACTCATAATTTTGATCTGGAACAAGATCTGCCAACATGCTGAGCATGCTCATAGCCTATTCAAACTAACTGGACACTTAAACCTCTTTTAAGAGAAAAATCTGTCTGTGACTCTCAAGTCACTTCCTCCTAAACTTTGCTAGTTTAAAGTTGAAGTCAGAAAGTGATGATGAATGAAGAAAGACATTGCTGAAACATCTAATGTATTGATTTTTTTTTTGCTTCATTATTCTATAATGAATAAAATTAATTTTTAAATTTGGATTTGAAAGAAAGAGAGCCTATTATGTCAACATTTTTTTCTTTCAGATTTTCCTTTACTCAGAAATTTCAAATTTTTTGGTTTTATGGTAACTTAACAAATTTCTATAAATTGACAAATCTTTGAATTCTTTGCCCAGGGAAATATCTTGTCTTTAGTCAGCTGCAGATGACATACTAATACTTATGAGCCAGGGGCATCATTAAGATCAGAACTGAATCAGGGCTGAGTCTGACCTGTGAGTATGCTGCAAGTTGGTGATCAACTGTTCGCATTAAAGACAGTCAACATCCTGTTTTTTTTTTAATTTTATTTTTTTATTCCCCCCCCGCCCCCCGTTAGAAGAGTGCATTCAAGATGAAGTCAACAGAGTTCTCATGGTGGTAAGTGAAGAAGTTCAATATACTGGCCTCTTGAGACCAGCCATGAAAGTAGGATGTTGGCTTTTTCAGCCTAAATCATTAGACTCTTTCAAGAATGGGCTGTCATGCTGTTAGTAACGCTAGTAACTAAAAGGCTGTGTGTAATTTCCTTTTCTCTCAGGAACAGGTTTAAAGTGACATGGCTTGCTACTTTTGGTCTTACCTGCTAATGCCAGGCTCTTTATGGAGCCTACCAAACTAGATACAGAAAAAGAAGAGAGGTCAAGTGTCTTGATTTTTTTTATTCTACTTCAATGACTTGGAGTAGATGTGAACTACTCAGCCATACTTGAAGACTTGCTGAAAACTGCCTTGTTCAAACTGGAAAAACAATGACAATTTCCATTTCAGAGAAAAAGAAGGAAGAAACTGAATATCCCTAGATGAGATACATCTATGCTAAAAGGCCAGAATAGCACTGTGAAACAATACAGCTACTTCTTGTTTGAAGGATCGTTAGGAAATTGTTTAATATATGTGCATGTCTTGTTACTTAATGCCAAGGTAACACAGTTAAGTTTACAACATCTTTATCAGCTGTGCCAGAGAAGGATTTGTCACTTCTGGGCCAAGCCTCTACCTGCCTCATGACATTGCAGGCACATCCACACTGTTCAAGGATAACTGCTCTGGAGGGACCTGAATGTATTCACTCTTTCAGTTGGTATAACTGTTTACACTCTGCTTCTTGTCTTCCACAGGCTTCTCCAGTGTGTACCACCCTAACAGCTCAGCTGTACCGTGCACTAAGATTTTGTTCATTCAGTAGGATGTTTGCAGGTGAGTTCACATTTGATAATGTGCCATCTTTGAACAGCCTGTAGGGAAAGGGGAACTCACTTGCAAAGGGCATTTTTAGTAGCTTGGCTTGCCGCAGTAGTCTAATTCATGTGTGATTTAGTACAGTCATCCTCTAAAGAAAGGAGGTTTCTGACAAGAGAAACGAGCACCATTAGATTTGCCTGCTTTGTTGTATGCACCTGGGACAATAAGCAATGCACATACCTTGAAGCCAGATCCTCTCCCTTAGCACCTCTTTCTCCTGAGGGAGACATTCAGGGATCATTCCTCTGGTTTGTAAGATAAGATGATAGGCCCCTGGAGGCACTTTCTCTCTACTGATTGGAAAGTAAGTATAAGTAAACAGTTTAGATGTCAACACCCTTAGGCACCTAAATGAGGAAGCACACAATCTCAAGATTACAGAATTTCTGTTGAAAGGAACCATCTCCCCCTTCCCTGATTGGGCAAGTGATGGTTCAGTTGAAGATACACTTGCAGCCTGACATTGCAGTTAGGATATTTCAAGGCAGATTTTTTTCTTCTGTAGAATAGAATGAGGAAGGTATTTGTATCGGCACTTATGCTCTAAACTGTGCCCTCACTGCCAGCAATGTAAACCTACATGACTTTACTAGCATTCTTCTGGATTTATTTATTGTGGAGTCCAAGGCCTATAAGATACCTGGGGAAAAGGGGCTCTGGAAGCTTAGAAGCTTAGATGTTTGATCACTGTTTTCCTCTACACAGAACTGACAAAGTTATTTTGTCAGTGGATTTGGGGAAAACGTGTAAAGATGTATGTACCGTTAAAAGGATAGTTCAAGGATTTGGAAGAGTTTTTTTGCTCCCTTAAAGTTATCCTTTATTTAAATAATACAAAATAGTCACTAGATGTCTCCACTTCGCCACAGTATATTAGAATATATTCCATTTAAACCAAGGAAATGTTTGCATGCTTATACAGCCTTTTTAAAATTATTTTTTCTACTAAATAACCTGATGGAGATAACTAGAGTGTGAAGGAGAAGAAAGCTTGGAAAATAAAAAAGCAAATGAGGTGGATATTGGCTACAAATTCACAGAGCACAGAAGACTTAGAGGCAGGCATTTTCTAACTGATAATAACAGAATAAAGAATTGTAGAGTTACTGAGATACAAGTGCACTCCTGTGATTGGCACATCACCTTAAACTAAACCACCTTGAATTTAAACCAGTCCCAGTGGAGTGACAGGAGTACAGAGGAAATGGGGAACCAGTATTGCAGATAAATGAGGAATAGCCATCTCCTATGATTAGATATGATAGTGGTAGAGGTGGTGGAGGGTGTCAAAGATCACAGTACATATCAAGACATTTGTCTAAACAGACCATGAAAATGGTGGCAGGTCTTCAGCTACAACAAAAAAGCATGGCACACCAGGCAGCATGCTGGCAAAGGTCAGAGAAAAGCAAGCCAGATATACCTGTCCCCATGCTACTCTCTGCCATAGGCAGCAACTACCTTTCTTCCTAAGACTGACTCATTTGATTTCTTGCATATAATTTTGTTCTGGGACCTGAAGCTCCAATAAAACATCTTGTTAAAGGAAATCCCTTGTTTTATGTTATTATTTTTTCTCCCTGAAATAGATAACATTAGGTTATCATTATTGCACTAGGACAGAGCAGTAACATGACAGCTTACAGAAGCCCTTTCACAGCGTTCTTTTTTCAAGATTTTTTAAAAATGATTTTTCCATGATCTTGAACTCTATACGAGGGAGGAATAATCCATATACATTCCTATATATTATAGCCAAAACAAGTGCATAACTTAAAATTGTAAATCTCCATGGACAAAAGTGACTGCATTACTTTAAGTCTTCTACTTTTGAGCACAAGCTTGTGAACTAACTGGAGCTAAACAGGTGTGTATGGCCAAAAAAGGCAATGACAGTGCCTTCTAATGGAATACAGGCACCGTGGAGCAAAAGCAGGTAACAAAGAAGGAAAATTAGCACATCCCATCCAGCAACCAGTTACAGCTCAATAGGAGTGCAATCTATCCAAAAAGATGCTACTCCCTTGGCTGCTAACCCTTAAATGAGGGTGAAGAGGATTGGATCCAGGCTTCACCCCTTCCAGTCATTCAAGTGCATTTCTTGCATCTGAGCTCCCTGGGTTACCCATGCCTTCTCACCTGGTGCTCAGCTGTTGGTTCACACTGTGACCTGGCAATTCTGCTGCAAGATGAAACAACAGAGTGATTAAAACATAGTCAATCTTTCCTTTCTTGTCGTCCCCCCCCCCCCAAGCAATTTATGAGGTGACAGATGCAAACTTCTTATGTCTGGAAAATAAATCTTACATATTCAGGATGGTGAATGCTCTACCATCTCATAGTTAGCTACCATTTTCCTTAATAATTACGTATATTAATAGAATGAGAATATGGAATTGATTAATGTATCTTTTATTGTGTAGTGGCATTCAAAAGTACTGACACATTTTTATGTGTACATTTAATTTCACTAAAACATATAGACTAATAAATAGTATGAAGAATATCCAGCCCTTGTCTCCTTATTTGACACAGCTCAGCCATGGAAGAACATGTGGCTGGAAAATCAGGCATAGTAAGCTGTCTGCAACTTGACTGTTGTCTCACATATGCATACTGAAAAGATTAAGACTAAGGATGATGCTGGACTGCAGCACATACAGGTAAAAGTAATTCTTACAGAATTCAGAGGCAAAGGAAGTGTGACACATGGACCTTTCTCCACTTATTGCCTTACTGACTGCTGTTGATTTTTAGTAAAGAGCAACAGCATGCCTGATGTGAGAAGTCTATTTTGAGTGTGTCCCCAGTTTTCTTGAGAGACTAGAGACTCAATACTATATCCTTCTGTAGTTATTAGAAGGAAGCTTTAGGTGAGACCACCTGTGATGAAGTTATTTTAAATGTTTGAAGACCTTTGTAAGACTCTGCTGAGCAGAATGCATTTATTACACAGTGTATGTCATAAATAGAACTAACATGAGAGTAGGTTGTAATTAACAATTAGTGGCCAATAATTTCTCTGCCAAAAAGTAATACAGTACTTAATATACAGTTAAAAAACATTTATTTTAAAAGTTTTATAGTTTATTAAAAAATCAGAACTGTTGAGAAACACCACTAGAAGCTATGACACTTCAGGCAAAATCCCTAACCATATTAATCAAATTTTGAATTGACAAACAGAAAGCTTTAACACTGCTGTGTCATTCTTGAAGAAAGGATTATAGAAATTTATTGCTGATTCTATTAATATTTAGAGTAGTGTTGTTAAGTGCTCTCTTAATTTGGATATGAGTTTGAAAGACCCAAAATGTTGAATAGAGAACTGTCCCTTGCTCAACTCATCTAAACTATTGTTTTCAAGCTTGAATAACTTATTTTTGATTGTACAACCTGGAATAAATACTATATATAAATTGAGATATTATAAAAGGTATAAATTTAACTCTACAATGAATACTGTCCCCAGTTGTTTCAGAGGGTGCTGCCATTTTGTTTCCATCAACTTACCACAGAACTGTTAAAATAGCTTGGAAGGAAGCACTCAGATAAGGATGATAAGTATTCCATATATGCTAGGAAACACCGTAATTGAATTTGAGGGGAAAGACAGGTACTCCCATATGTTCTTGTAATTTCCTTCCTTTGCTAATGTTGGCCTAGACAGATATCTTCCAGTAGTACCTGGAAAAACATGCACAGAAAGTTAGAGGCAATGAAGAGGTTGTCTAAATGACTGCCTGCCCTGGCTGTCTAAATAAATCTTTTGGGGAGCTCAAGTTGTAGCATGCAGACAGCTTCATCTGACCAAATTACACATCTATTCTGCTTCAGCTGTTAAAAACAAACACAGTAAACTTGCTTTTCTGTGTTAGATAGTTCATTATGCCATCCTTGTCTCCCGGGAATGGAGACAAGGACTCAGCACATGTGCAACCCATAGCTAGTTATCAATGTCCAGATTTCAGACAGTCAAACGGATGACAGGATTGTTGAGGGTCACTGGTTATCCAATGCAGTGGTTCCCTTCTTCTCTTTTCACAGTGAATGGTGACCATGTATTGGACACTATCTAGACAGCTATATAGAGAGTTCAGCCCAGACTTCGCAAAGGTCAGATGCACATTACATATGCAAGGTGAAGTACAAACTTCTCTCCATCAGACTCAACTGGAAACAGCAAGTCATCGAGCATTTCACAGTACCCTTCTTGTAATCCTTCCCTATAAGAGTGCAAAGATCTTTTCTATTCCTTTGACCTCCTTGTTAGTGGTGCTTAAACCACTTCTCCCTCCCTGCAGCCTGACAGTCTGGAAAAGAGAGTAACCAAGAGCAGTTGCTAAAACAGTTGGTGTGGAAATGGTTGTGAGAAGCAAGAAAGAGCCTACCTCAAGATGATGGTGAGATGTGAACTCCAAGCAGCCTCGTTCATGGAATGGCTATGAGGGTTGCGAATCTTCCCTGGATGGAGAAGCAGCATCACAGATATCTCCTTGTGGTGAAACTTAGAACATACAAAGGTTCAAGAGTTGTCTTGGACCAACAGGCATTAAATCCAGCAACTCAGCAAGTGAGACAGGCATTGCTGAAGCTAGGAGTAATTTTGTAGAGTAAAACTCCATATTTCACATGTTGTGTCTTATGTACCCTGTTTTCTCCCTGTCTCCTTCACTCAAGTAAGGGCTATGGAGAAACATCAGCAGAGAGAGATGTAAGGCAGGAAAGAATAAAAGATTTTTCCAGGTGATGTTTTCACAGACTTCATGACCAATCAGGTTCTGTATGTCCATATCTCAGCATCACCCTGCTGGCTGAGGTCCCCTGCAGCAGGTATAAAGCCAGCATAAATACTTCCCTCCGTGGTTTGCAACATGAAGGGAGAAGACTGGGTAACCTGAAACAAAGTTACACCAGGCATGAAGGAATACAACAGTATTTATGACAGTGCAGAACTAGCCTTAAAGAGAAAGTGAAGTCATGGCATAACTGTTTGATGGGACCAAAAGAGAAATCTTCTGAGGAGGTGGAAGAGGGGGAAAGCCCCAGTGAGATGGAAAACTGGGAAAAAATTAGGTTAAATGAGTGTTCTGTAGATGCAGAACTTTCTTTCCTCATATTTGTATATTTCTGCCCACTAACGGAGTGCTGACAGAACAGCATTTAAACAAGCTTGAGATAAAATTTTGACTTTGACCCATGATGCAAAAAACAGGGGGAGAAATCAACCAGAAAATATTTGCTTAAAGTTTTTATTTCAGCATTGTTTTTTAAGAAGTGTATTTTTTCCTGTCTTTTGCTTGGAGAGAGAGCAGGACCACTCCATCCAGAAGAGTTCAATGATTTTCAGCTAAACCATCAAACTTCTGAAACTCAGAACATAATCCTGAAGTAATGAGGACTGACTTCAGACTTGCTGCTGGAATAAAGATGCTATGGATTTGCAATGCAGCAAACTAAATTCCCACTAACTTCTCTTACCCTAGAGTTCATCACTGAACAAGACTTTCAGTTACTGATTATTTCTCACAGACCGATTTTGCCTGCAGCAGTCAGTACTTTTGAATTAAAATAATCATTGTGTCATCAATTACAGAATTAGGAATAGCATGAATCCATTGGGAACTGAATGTTCACAGCATGCCCAAGTATGCATATGGGAATCAGATTGCTTTTATATTTAGGAAACTGGAAAAAGTTTTTTTTGATGAATTGGGAAACTAATTTGAAAACGTATATAGTCTTGTTACAGCTATAACAATTCTAGTTACTATTGTATTAATTGAAAATAAAGTACCCATCTTGGCCATTTCAATTTTAACCACAAAGGATAAACAATACAGGAACGTACACAGCAATTATATTTATCTAAAAACTGTTTTCACCTTTTGTGGATTGTTACTCTATTTGAAAACTTAAAAGGAAGCTGTATTCAGCCATTCATCTGTTACAATGCACTACAGAGGAACTTCACATATAACTCTGTTGCTGTGTTCCTCAATCAACTTTTCTTAAGGAACTCATAATGCTCCTGAATATTGTGCAACTTCTGCTTAGCAGCAAAGCTTAAAATGATGGAAAGTTCAGATGGGTTTTAGTTTCTTTAAAACTATTTTAATTATCTCTTGCTATTACTATTTAGCTGCAACTGAATTGCCATATATGACTTTTATTGTGACTGAAAGGAAGTGAGAAATCCCAGTTTATTCAGTACATAGATCTTGTCTAGGAAGGGGAACACGTGCATATTTTGGTTGGTCCTCTTTGGCCTGATTCTGGGCAGCAATTACCACAGCAGTGCTCTGGGTGCCGGACAGTAGCAGATGTAGCAACCGGAAGGATCAACACAATGGCAAAGGTGATACAAAAGAGGTGGAAGGACTGGCACAATAGAAAGACACTACAAAGGAAGGGAAGTAGATCACTCACCCACATCAAAAGATTCTGGGTTCACAGAGAAAAGCTCCACCTAGGAGGAATCTCTAGAAAGAAATACTTCCTCATGGGCAGACAGCCCTTAAATGAGGCCTAAGAGGGTGGAGCCTGGCTTCCAGTCACACAGGTGAATTGCCTTTACCTGTGCTCCCAGGGCTGAGAGGGTCTTTCCTCCAGGTGCTCAATCAGTGGTTCAGGCCTTGACTCAACAGTTCCCATACAGCAGAATACACTATGAAACTTCTTTACAAGCAGCAGGGGTGGTGCACAGACTGGAGGAGAAATCTGTGGCCCTGGTCCCTGCTCCTCACTGTTGGGAAGCAGCAGTGGTTAGCTGTTCCCACAGACTGTGAGACAAATGCTACAAGGGCAGGGCCCTGCCAGCCAGGGTGTAGCCCCATAGTGACCAAGAAAAGCCAGCAGGGCAGACTTAGGCAGTAGACAGGTTCAGCCAACAGCATCAGGGCATTTTCTGGTAAGGACGCAAGCCAAACTGGGAAATCAATGGATTTGGATCATCAGGGACTTAATCAGGTACCAGTGTGGCTGTTACCGAGCTGGAGAGAAGCATATCTACAATATAGCTCAGGTAGGGATGGACAGCCCAAGGCTGAGCTGAAGCAGAGTCCTGGGACCATTGGTAGGAGTATGGGAGGAAAATTCAGATTAGTCTGTTAGTGTCCTAAGGGTCCCAGCACCATGCTGTTCTGGCCTTCCATGGAAGATTCCATGGAAATCTTCCATGGAAGATTTGCTGGGTAAGGAGTTGGCTGGAGGGCTGGGCCCAGAGAGTGGTGGTGAATGGAGTTAAATCCAGCTAGGAACCGGTCACGAGTGGTGTTCCCCAGGGGTCGGTGCTGAGGCCTGTCCTCTTCAATATCTTTATTGATGACCTGGATGAGGGCACTGAGAGCATCTCAGTAAGTATGCAGACGACACCAAGCTGGCAGGAAGTGTCGATCTGCCTGGGGATAGCAAGGACCTACAGAGAGATCTGGACAGGCTGGATCTCTGGGCTGAAGCCAGTGGGATGAGGTTCAACAAGATCAAGTGCCAGGTCCTGCACTTTGGCTGCAACAACCCCAGGCAACGCTACAGGCTTGGGGCAGAGTGGCTGGAAGGTTGTGTGGAGGAAACAGACCTGGGGGTATTGGTCGATGCTCGGCTGAGCATGAGCCAGCAGTGTGCCCAGGTGGCCAAGAAGGCCAATGGCATCCTGGCTTGGATCAGAAATAGTCTTGCCAGTAGGAGTAGGGAAGACATTGTCCCTCCGTACTCGGCCCTGGTGAGGCCGCACCTTGAGTACTGTGTCCAGTTTTGGGCCCCTCACTGCAAGAAAGACATTGAAGCCCTGGAGCATGTTCAGAGGAGGGCGATGAAGCTGGTGAGGGGTGTGGAGCACAGGCCTTATGAGGAGCGGCTGAGGGAGCTGGGATTGTTCAGTCTGAAGAGGAGGAGGCTCAGGGGAGACCTTATTGCTCTCTATAACTACCTGAAGGGAGGTTGTAGTGAGCTGGGGGTTGGCCTCTTCTCTCATGTAACTAGTGACAGGACGAGGGGAATGGCCTCAAGCTGTGCCAGGGGAGATTTAGGCTGGACATTAGGAAATGCTACTTTTCTGAAAGAGTGGTCAGGCGCTGGAATGGGCTGCCCAGGGAGGTGGTTCAGTCACCAGTGTTCAGTGTTCAAGAAACATTTAGATATAGTGTTGAGAGACATTGTTTAGTGGGGTTACTGGTGGTAGGTGGATGGTTGGACTGGATGATCTTGTAGGTCTCTTCCAACCTAGCTAATTCTATGATTCTATGATTCCTCAATGGAAAAATATGGAGCAGTGGCTGGAGCAAGGCTCAAGACATGGTTTCTGAATGCTTCAGGGGTGACCATTCAGTCAGGCTGTGTCATTATCCTATATAAAATTTGTGAGTTTCACTGTTTTAAAATGTTCTGTGCTGTGTTGGGGACTTAAAGGCCCCTGACTGAAGAATGATCGTGGGATGGAACAAAGTATTCTGACAGTTTTGAGGGAACTGATATTTGTGGCTGTAGCCTTGAGTACATTGTTTTGTAGAGAGAGCTGACCTTGGTAGTTTATCTTGTTTTTGCAAAGACTTGTTTTGCAAGCAGGTGTTCCTCTTGAGCTCTGTATCACGCATTGGCCATGTGTGTACAGCGTGCAAGTGGAAAAAATCCTGCAGACCTTGGGGAGAATAAAAGCAGGAGAGATACTGCGGTGGGAGAGAGAGGAAAAGTGCACTTTGAAGAAGGGGACACCCTGCTGGCACTACCTATCACATCCACTGCCAGCATGTTCCTTCTCTCTCCTTGGTAGTTCGCCATCTCTCAAGGTTCCATAAGTAATAGTGCACTTGCTTAGGGAGTTTCTGCTTGGTGCTTACTGGGATTATCTAAAATGGATGCCTGTGTGTGTGTGAGTGTGTATATGTTGAATGAAACTCGTAACCCTCTGTGCTGCTCTGAGTGCATAGTTTGCTTACCTCTGCTCCTGAAATACCCTGTCTCTCAGATCCAAACATACCCTGAAACACGTGCCACCCACCAAAAGCAACTAAATGAGCATAAACTATAAGGTATCATAAACTAAACAGTCTTGGAATACCACAATCCTAACAGAGGAGCAGGTTCAGCTGAAAGCAGACACCTGAAGAATGGCAGGGGGAAATTACTGGAAGCATTTATTTACCCAGTACAACACAGTTTACAGGGACAGGCAAAAGGGATTTATCACCATGTGGCACTTCATACTGACTGCTGAATTTCACAGCTTGCAGGTCTTTAGAGTGACCAGACAAGAAACAGTAACCACAGAGCAAAGAGGCCTGCCAAACAGAGATCTTCCAAGTGAGCTCCTACTGGTTTCACTGCCCATTTTCAAAATGAGTTCCATCACACCATGAATTTAAACACGGTAATCCAGCATGCTATATGATTTAGCTCTAGTGCATGCACTATTACACTAACTTTGCCCACACAAATCACTTGATAAGAGAGCTATGATCACAGGATCACAGAATGATAATGTAGTAGCCTGATAAGAAATTACTGTAAAGTGACCAATATATATGTGGTGCTAGAGATGACAGATTGTGTCACTGAATTACATCTTGAGATGCTGCTCTTAGAGACACTAGTCCTGAATCAGCTCTCACTGATACCAGATATACACTCAATTGCTTCCACAGCTAACTGCACTAAGGTTGTTCTTTTTTACATCGATGCAAATGTAGTCAGAAGTCTGCATTTCATGGTCTGTACAGGTCCTTATAACCTGTGTGAATAAGATAATGAGATTAGAACAAAACACAATGGAATGTAGTGAGTCTTGATAACTTCCAACAAGGAAGGCTTCTCTACTGAGTTCCACTCAGTGTTGGGGTTTGGGATTGTGTGCTGTGGATTTATAATACATGAATACAGAAAGCTGGAATGTGAAGTGATTATCCAAGTGTTACTGTGTATGGTTACAGTGACAGACAGACACTGACAGAAGCCTTTGTTAAATGTTTCAGTAAGTGATTCAAGCATATGAAAACAGGCATGGGAAGGCTGAAACGGCCAGTCAGATGCAATTCCTTGAAGTTCAGCAGAATTGTAATTTTTCTCATAGGTTCATTTGTACATTGCTTAAGAACTATTTGAACAGACCCTTTCCTTCTTGTGAATAACCCAATTTCAGCTATTTTCCAGCCATTCATAATAGGCCTGAAAAAATAGAAGACAGTTTTTCAGAGATATAACAATCACAAAGCCAGGAGTCATTCAAGATCAGTTTTAGTTTCTAAATCATTTCAGAGTAGACTGGACATCAAGATCTTATTTTCAGTCTACATCTGATTGGATTATGAATTTTGCCTCTCCACAATCATAGATTCTCTTCTATTTTGGAAAATAGGAACCTCTCCAACAGGCGTGCTTGCTGCATTTCTAAGTAGCAACTACAGTACTATGATGTCATTAAACAGAGTAGTAGTGCAGTGGGAGTGCACTGAAAGAAATTCTACTTCCACTGGTTACAGATAAATGAACAAAGAATGTGATCCACTGCAGAATCACTACCACTTCCAAAAATGCCAATTTTACTGATATCAGGGGCTCACCGAATTAGTCTTCCAATCTGAATCAAAGCTGATGTGCTGCTAAATAACATTTTCAAGGAAATAAATGACTCTGTCCCCAGAATGAGGGCATTTTCACCACACAAATTGCAAGGCCTCAGTATCAAAAAATGTAATGTCAATGCCATAAAAGTATCAACATTTGGACTGTGGAAGAGAACACAGACAGATGACTACTTTAGCAGCCAAGGTTCTGAAACTCTACTTTATTTCTGTGTTCTACCCTACAATCTGCACACTATCTATATTCTACAATTCAATTCCTGAGCTTTCTGCCTTATCACAACTTCAGGAGCATCAAGTATTAAGCTAGCAACTTGAATGCTCATAAGAGGTAAGGAAAAGCACTGTTTTGCTCCATATAGTCCAACCAACAGATCAGAAGTAGCCTGTAGAATCAGCTACTTACTCCTTCAAGAAGACAAGGTACAGCTATTAAGATATTCTCTGTCCAGGTAAATGAACAGAGATGCTATGAGATACTTGGTCCATGGAGGAGCTGGCTTCTCCCTGCTGCTTATAAAAAAAATCAGAAACATCAAAATTAGCCTACATGCCTGCTTTTTTTTTTTTTCTCACACAGCTAGTGTTGGGTGAGAAATGTTTCTCTATCATCTGATCAACTTCCACATTCTGAAAAACTGTACCTATGTTTTTCCTAGCAGTATCTGAAAGCCTTCCAAAATAAATGATTATAGGTATCCACTAGACCTAGAGGTGTTAAGAGTTTAGACACTGCAGTAACTCTAAATGCTCAGCAGTGCTGCACCAAAATTTGATGTTCTCAAACCTTGATAGCATGAACATTGGAGCCCTCCCAAGACAGGCCTCCAGCACTCACAGACCCTGTCTTTCAGGGCAATAAGAAGCAGTGAAGTAGAACCTGTCTCATCTGCAGCACAAGAGCAGCCAGCCAGCTGAGCTGTTCCACCTCAATAATAATGGCATCCTTGTTAGTGGAGCAAGTCTCAGAAAAGCAGATGAAGCAGTTTCTTCCCTTATGTCAGGGGCGAGGGCTATTCACACCCACAGCTTTTCTTCCTTCACCTGTTGACTCATTACATCTTCTATTGATCCCCAGTGGAGACAAAACAATTAGTGCAGGAAAAGTCAAGCACGGTAGTGAGAAATATGCCTGGGATCTGACTGTCCAACTTCCCTTTGTAAGGATTCCTGTCCTAACAGAGGCAGTACCAACTGGGAATATATTGCAAGTGAGATGAAAGAATAAAGGACAAGATGTCCTTGCAAAATAAGATCTGAGAAGAAGAACTGGTTAAACAAACTTATCTTGCAGGTATATGGCAGGAGATGCTAGCTTAGCACCTGCATGTAAACCTTGCTTGCTGGACAGAACAAAGAGTGACAGACTTTATGGGATACAAAGATAGCTCTCGATGAGCAAAACAACAAACTCTGAATCCAGATTACAAAGTGCATATAAACAAAGGAAACAAAGGGTGTACTTACTGGAGGGGGATGAGCGTGTGATAGGCAAACCAAGAAGAATGTGAACCCCGAGTTCTCTACTTGTACACTAGTTATAGTCTCCTGCTTTGTTCTGGTATTTGTGCTAGGCTTAATAACCCATGACATATGCTTTCATACTCTTTCTAGGAGGTTTTTTTTTACTTAACTTCAGGAGGCATTAAGACAGCTCTCAACAAAGCTTGTCTCAGACAGCTAGAATTAGATGTAATCCCAGGCAGTCTTGCTCATGGCTGTGCTCCAGGAAAGGTTAGCATACATATGCCCAATGCAGTGTGCATATTCTGATTCACTAATACTGTTACTGCTTATAGAAGTATTTGTTCCTAGGGACATCTGGAAGTATTATGGATATTAATTTAAATGTAGCTCAGTGGCACATCTAAAATATTTATAAAGTTGCACAGTGGATATTAAGTCTAATATTTTCTGGAAGAATTGCAGAGTTTGTGTGATCTAGCCATTCAATCTTCACAACTCATAGATTATTGCCAAAAAATATTGTGGGTGTAAATGAATACTTTAACTTGCCAAGGAATTTCTGACTTTAGGTGTGAGGGCATTTACAGGAAGAGTTACATGGAATACATGGGAAGAGGGAATCTGATGTATCTCTATTTAGGTTTTAAAATTTGTGAAGCAACAACCTGCAAATGCAAGGTGTATTCAAAATCAGCCTGGCCTACTGAACAGGGTGCTGTGCTGTGGACAGGGGTGCTGAGCAGTCTTCCAGCCTCTGCCACCAGCCTTCTGAGTGAGCTTAAGTAAGTCCTATGATTTTTGCTTGTCCATCTGCATCCTGAGAACAGTGACACATCCCTGCAAAGTGCTTTTGGAAATACATCTTAAAATGTTGCTCCAAAAGTAGTACTTGGTGATACACAAGGATAAGACACAGGAGCTCTATGCGACCCAGAGAAAGTCAGGCTATGACTGCATGGCAGAATAGAAAACACAGCAGAAGGTGACACATACAAAGACTTCATTGATAAGTCCAAATGTTACAGTGCTGCACTGTTCTGTGTGGATGTACCCAGCACACTGCATTATGGGTATCTGTGTTGAACAAAGACATGTTGACTCAGCCACAGCACTGTAGTCAAACAAGGGTGACCTGCAACTCTGTGCTAGAACATCTGCTATGACCTTCTAGAGACACCCTGTGTTGTACAAAGTATTGGTTGCTGCTGTGTAAGATACATAGTCTGCAGAAAGATACATCACACTTTTTTTCCATCAGCTGTTCCCTGGGTCACAGATACGGGCATACCACAAGACCAGAACATACCTTCAAACATTGCTAAGCATATGTTACCTACAGAAGGGGTCCTGGCAGGATCACTGCTTCAGTGCTCTGAAAACTCAGTATGTGAGAGAGAGTAAAGGAAGGAGAGAGGGCAATGTGGCTGTGTGCTGGAAGGGATGTGCACTAGGTCCTTTCTGACATGTCATCACCAAACTGGTCAGGAGACTGAGCGTATTATTCTGTCTGCATACTCACCCCACCACTGCTTAGCACTGAAAAGTGGCACTCACAGTACTCTACAGAAAAAACATATTTGGGAATGAACTCAAAGTTTATAAAGAGTTGATATGCCCCTAAGAAACAAAACTCTGCACAGGAAAAAAAACAGTATCACAGTCTTTTAACCCTGATTGCTTCCAATCTAATCTATGCCCCACCTGCTGAACATGAAGCAGCTGGCATTCAGACCGCAATTCAGGTACTGCTTGTTCCCTATTTTTTTTTCTTCACAAATTCATGGGTTTACTTTGTTAAGATGACATTTTTTTCCCCCTGCAGTGTGAGATAACAATGGCAGGCTTTCCCTTATGGGAGAAATTGTCTTTAGTTTTAGTAATCACATTGATCTTGTTTTCTGTGTGCGGTTCTTGCACTGCATGTACGCACAGGCTTTGCTATTACACACAGTTTAGGATCAAGGAATTACTGGATGAGATCCTCTGGGAATCTGTTCTTAGGGACATAGGACTGAAGCATAGATGGCAGCTATTTAAGGACACTTTTCTGAGAGGACAAGAGCTCTGCATCCCCCAGAGTAGAAAATCAAGCAGAGGAGGCAGAAAACCAGCAAGGTTAAGCTAGGACCTGATGGTCAGACTGAGGAAAAAAAGAAAAGAAAAGAAATGTACAGGCAGAGAAAGAAGAGATAGGTGGCCTGGAAAGAACAAAGGGATACTGCCTGGATATGCAGAGATGGGGTCAGAAAAGCCAAAATACAGATAGAACTGGATTTGGCAAGGGACGTGAAAAATATCAAGAAGAGTTTCCTTAGATACACTGTTCAGCAAAAATAGGCAAAGGAGTGTGTATCCCCTCTGATAAATGAGAAGGTAGAAATGGCTTCAACAGACATGGAGAAGACTGAGGTACTCAACAATTTACTTGTCCCAGTCTTCACTGGCAATTAAGCTCCCCACGCCCCTTGTGTCCCTGAACCTCTAGGTAGGGTTTGGGGGAGTAAAATCCTTCCTACAATAAGAGCAGAGCACCTCATGAGGCTGATTGCGTACAAGCCTAAGTGGTCCTGAAGGAAGTAGCTGATGCGTTTACCAACTCACTCTCTATCGTATTTGTAAAGTTGTGGCTGGGGGGCTGTATGGGAACTGTTGAGCCACAGCTTGAACCACTGATTGAGCAACTGGGGAGAAGACCCCGTCAGCCCTGGGAGCACAGGTGAAGGCAATTCACTGTGCAGCCGGAAGGGGTGGAGCCGGGCTCCATCCCTCTTAGGCCTCACTAGGCCATGTTCTCTAGCTGTCTTCCTTCAGCATTAGAGTAAGGCCTTTGGTTTTTGGACTCTCTCTCTCTCATTTTATCTGATTTATTAGCTTCAATTTTAATTATATTGTAGATATTGTGTTATCTTGCATTCAGATATCTTATTTAGTAAATTTGTTTGTTTCTACTCAGATCATTGCTGCTGTTCTGTTTTCAGACCCATCTTCCTCCCCTTTCCTTTTTTCTCCTTTCCTAGGACATGGGTCTGTGGGTGCTACTGCCCCATTAGTCATGGAACTTGGCCGAACCTGCCTTTAAAGAGTTGACACTGGAATAAAAGAAATGTCGCTCCCATTTTCAAGAAAGGAAGACCTGAAGAACTAAAGGCCTGCCCATGAGCCTCACATCTGTGCCTGGGAAGATCCAGGAGCAGATTCTCCTGGAAGATGTGTTAAGGCACATATGAGATGAGGAAGGGTTCTGAGATAAGCAGCACAACTTCACCAAGGGGGGTTATGATATTTAAGGTCCCTTCCAGCTTAAGCCATTCATGATTCCACAGTTCTGTGATCATATGATTTAGTGATCAAAACCCAAATGGGATACATGGGAGTCACCCATTTCAGCTTGGAAGTTTCTATGTTACAATTCAGCCTTAGGGAAGAAGGGAGGTCCACTCTGAAATCAGAGCAGTAGTTCTAATTGTGTAGGAAAATGTGCGCCATGAGTCAGTTGGATCCCTGGGCTGAATTGGGCATCCTGTCTCAGAAGGTGCTGAATTCATGTAGCTGTTTTGTCTGCTTATGCTTTCGCATGCAATGGAGGACACACTGTCACACTTGCAGATAGGGTGTCATCCGCAATTGTTAGCAGATCTATCCTGTGCATGACTTGAACTGATAGCTGTGCTACCGCTAGAACGTCACTAACTGAGATTACTCAGCCATGACCATCAACAGCAGAGAATGTGCCTATGTGCTTTTGGGAGTGCATAGTGAAAGAACCTGAGCTCATTCATTTGGGTATCTCAGCAGTGCCACTTAAGTTCCAGGCTGTCGAACTCCAAATGCTGGGCAGAGCAATCCCAGACAAAAAACACCCTTTTCACCCTTACAACTCAAGGCCAAGAAATCACTACTCTGCAGCCTCTCAAATGTGGCTGACAAGCGCACAGTGAGCCTGCTGTCTCACAGGCCTCACCTGAGTTTGTATACTGTTAGCGAAGTATGTTAGGTCATTGAAAGGAAAGTGAGTGGAGTGATAAAAGTCTCCACTTGGAAAAGTCGCAAGACATTAAGTGACTGAATCCTCGAAGAAGCTTGGTTAAATGGACACACAGATCCCGGATCACAGCTGTGATCCAAGTATGTGAAGCATGGAGATATTTGGGCAAATTTTTCTCCCCAGCAGCAACAAACTAAAAATACTATGACTACTGAATGATTAGATGTGAAAAGATGATGATGAGGTTGTAAGTAGTCTGAACGAGGCTCAGCTTCTGAAGCATTTATAACTACAAAGCTCATCAGTAGACAGTAGTGTGTAGTCACAAGCAAAAGTTGTGTTTGGATTATAGTGATATTAATATTATAAAGCTGCAGTTGGCTCTAAGCAAATCGGGATAATTCTGTGTAGTGGAGTTTACAAAAATATCAGTAATTTATATTAAGACGTGGCACACAGTGAAAGAAGTCTGTTTTTTTTAACTTTAGTCTGCTAGCCTCTCTGCAGTATTCTGTTATGTAATATACTAGAAGAGAGTCAAAGGGAAGTTGTAGACAAACACTTCTCAAAAGGGCACAGCAAAAGGACGCAGAGCAATGGAATGAACAGTAGCTTGGGAGATTGTGACTGAACAGAAGGGAAAAAATCTTCCACATAAGAGCAGTGCAGTGCTGGGAAAGGTGCTCAGACAGGCCGCGGGAGAACAGAGAACGTTACCTTAAAATAGAAACACTGTTTTTTTTTTTTCCACTAGCTCAGAAAGACTCACACTTTCTCGCAGTGTAGGTGATTAGATCTTGATAGTTTTGAATAATTTAGGAGAGTGTCATGTGATAAAAGTCTACTTAGGTATGTATGAAATGATGGAAAGAGTCTGAGAGCTCAAGGAACCTTTCTGGCCTTCTAGTTCTACATTATGGACCAAATTAAAAAAAAAAAAGGAAAAATATATTTCATATATGGTCCATTTCAGAGCGTAAGTATTGTGCTGTAAATGAAGCTAAGAACTTTAGGGACAGGCAAAATAAACTGATTCAGAGGGCAAATGTTTTGTGTCGCATTTAGACCAGTCATGCATTTGGTATGCAGGTTGCTTACATAGGTTGCTATGAAACAAACCTTATCAGTATCTAGTTAACATTATACACTTCTACATGCTGATCAACAACAATTTAGTTATGTTGCATATAAACTGCACCTGAATAGTACTTATAGTACTTCCGACTACTTTGTTCCACGACTATTAAAGGTTCATTTTTTTCCCTAAATACTCTTGTTCCTGCACTTAACACAGTTACTTAACACAATACCATCAACAGTAGGAAGGGAAAAGATCAGTAATATAAGATCAGAGAAACTAAACTTTTTTTTATTTTAATCTATTGGGTTTTAATGGTCCCATTGAATATATCAGGAAACAAGAATATGCTATTTAACAGAATAGAAATATTATTTTCCATCAACACGTGTATGTTTGTATAGCCTATCTGCGTTGAATTCTAAAGGAATTTTCTAAGTGGCAATAAAGCACAAAACCAATAATGTAGCTCTTAAAAGGAAATTTCAGATCTTTGTATGCACAAGCTTTGTGTCTTTATGTTTTGAAAAGTATTTTTAGGTTTTAGAAGGGCCTCAAGTTTCAAATCAAATCTGTACTTTTTCTTTTCAGATTAGAAAACAGAAATGTGATCAAGTGTTCTGCAGCAAATGTGGGACTCATGAACAAGAAGTTAAAAGCAACTCAGGTTTTCTGTCTGTGAAGTTACTGGATAGAAGCAGGGAACAACTCAAACCACTTATGAGCTGACACCATTAATATCACTTAAATTCAGTTACTGACCAATTGTAGTACTTAGTGAATGGAAAAGGGTTAGAAATTGAGTTGCCTTTTAAAAGCTCTAACTGTGGTTGTGATTACACTAGCCCCAAAACATCTGCATATCTTGCTTATATCCCTTTTTATATGAATAAGTCATGTAGGATCATTAAATGAAGTAACTTCCTTCCTTTTATCTAATTCTCAGCCTTCCTCAGAGCCATAGCACAGCATACGTAAACATCTGAAGGCAGGTAAAGCTAACGCAGGATGCAACTCTGTGTTAAACCAACAGTCTCCATAATTCACAGGAATTTCCTCATCAATGGCAAGCAATATCATGTATGCAGATGTAGCAATGCTACTGTAGGAATTGAATGTTGTTTCTGCACTAGATATCGAAAAAGGGGAATTGATCTAAAGAAGTAGAGCACAACGTATTTTGTAACTTGCCCTTAGAAACAGCTAGTTTGAAAAAGTAGAAATACCATATATTTCAGTAACATATTTTAGAAATACAATTGTTGAATTATGTGATTAATTCTCACTTGTAAAACTGTCATAGTTGTGAATAGTATGGGAATAGTATTATGGACTAGAAAGGATGTTGTAAGGCTATTCTGTTTGGATAAGAGACCCACAGCAAAAGAAAAGCAGACTTGTCAAACATCAAAGAAGCCAGGGCCTCCACACAAGGCCAAACTGCCTCACTCTGTGGGTAGGTTGGGATACAACAGGCAGGCATCAGGATGCCCCCCTCTATCCTCCTTCCACACTTATCTCTATCCAACGATGAGCAGGTGTCTAGAAATAATGGCCGAGTGCTGAGTAAGCAACTGTTAGAAGTTAATTAATTAGCAATATACATGCTTAGCTAGCAACAATTTATGTTCAACCACTATCTATATGTTTAGTGGAGCGTCGGGAAGATTGTGAACCTGAAGTACTCAGCCAATGAGGAACCAGGGGAGGAAAAGATAAGTGTCGAGTAATAGGGCATAAAAGATGTAACACTGCTTTCTGCAGGCGTTCCTGCTTTCAGGACGCCTGCTATTGCAATTGTGAATAAAATCTGCTTTTATCAGAGATACCGTCCTGATAAATTATTTGGATATTTCCAACACTACCCAGAGAAAGACCTCATGTGCCTTCTCAGACATCGGTGCCAGGTAAAATGCATAATCAGCTCTTGGATATGTACTGTTCTCTCTGTCTCTCTTTCACTCTTCCCTTCTTTCTTCTTTCTTTGAATTGTCACTTGATGATACTAAATGACTGCTATAAAACACTGCATGCAGAAACTATGGGAAGGATCAGAAGTTGGAATGAGCGAAAGAGAGCCTCATGAGATTCAAATCAGCAAAGTTGCTCTTGGGTCAATATTGCTATGGAACTCTGTCTTGGTTCTGGCCCATTGTTGTAAGTAACAGAATGTGAAACAGAAACTCCTAATCTTTAAATGATGACTTTTTTTTTTTTTTTTAAATGTACACTATGTTTGAAACCTGCTAGGACATGCTCCATCAGATTAACCTAGTCCAACAATTAGATGCATTTTATGATATCTTCATGGGGAAAAAGCACTAGACTAACTGAATAAGAAAACTAGTGGCAGTTGAAATTGCAGTCGCTGTCACTGAAGGAGACTGAATTACTCCTAAAACCTTACTGCTCTTCCTCTTTGATTTTCCAGTAGTGATTTTCCCAGAACCACATGATCAATTTATGATCACTTCCTACATTTGTTACAAAAGACTATTGGATTAAGTCAGTATTTAGGTAAATAAAACTACTTACACTACTTTTTTTTAAAAATAAATTTTCCACCACTTGGAAAAAAATGAAATTCATTCATTTCAGCATTTCGTCAAAATTCTGCATCACAGCAAGTATGAATTACCGTGTCTCAGTAAGGGCGAATAAAAAATACATAGCAGTCAGAATAAGGTTATGAAAATACCTCCTGAAAACAGGAGGCATTACTTCCAGAGCAGTCCCTGTGCATCAGCTGCTATGAAGCACACCAAGCCCCAGAAATGTTACCTCAGGTCTATTGTATAGATCAAACAGTGAATCTTGTATTCTTGTAAATGTTCTTTTCACTATTGGAGTGCATAATTTCTGTTCTACAGGTTTTATGTCCCTCAACATTTCTGAGGCGCACAAGTGAACCTCTGAATTACTTCCGCCTATACAAAGATGCTCGACTCCCTTCTGTCTTCCTCAAAAATTCACTGAACTGCATTGCAGCCCCTTTTATATACATGTTCACCCGAACAAAAAACATTATTTTTATGGCAGATTGCATCCCATTTATTTATGTATTTCCAGACTCTAAGTCAACTTCTGTGTACAGACCTTATTATTTACTTACAGCAGAGGGTGTAGAAAAAGATCTCCAAATGGAGAGGTGAATTACTAAACCTTAGAAAAGTGGATCTCCTAGAAAAACGCATCCTTGGTTCTTCTCTGCTGGATACTTGGTGCTTTTTCTTATAATCACTTAACAAGGCCTTGTACAAATGGAGAATGAATACAGTGTAATCTGTATATTTTATTGTAACAAAGAAAATCAAACCAACACTTCCATAATACATTTGAGTCTTGTTCACTAATACAATACAGTCATAAAGCACAGTGGTAGAGGCTGTGTACAGTATGGAAGCAAAACAGGCCAGTTTGGGATGGCTGTTTCGGCTGTGTCCCCTCCCAGCTTCCATGCACCTCCAGCTCCTCAACAACAGGGTAGCATCAGAAGCTGAAAAGTCCTTAGCTCTGTGTAAGTAGTACTCTGCAACAACTAAGAACATTGGTGTTATCAACACTATTTTCATTGTAAGTCCAAATCACAGCACGATACTAGCTATGATGTAACTGTATCCAGTTGAAAGCATTACATATGTTGAGCTCATTTCTCTGAAATCTGCCGCAGTGTTTAGGTTTTAATAATTATTTTTTTTCCATGACATTTCTAGTATTTGAACATCCTGGCTCTTACACTTGAAGCAGCTGCTAACTCTTGAGTAATTCCACAGATTTAAAAAGGAGGAGGAAAAAAGGGCTTTTAAGTGCAGTACTTAATTAACCTCACTCTGAGTAAAGCGAGAAAGTGAGTTTGCAGCCTGTCCCTTGACTTCTTAGCATGACAGACACTGGATAATAACAAAGATGCTAACTGCACCTATTAAGAGTCAGGTTACAGAAAGTCCTTTCATTATAACCTTCTGCACTAATGGTTCCTCCAAAACCTTCTTTAAAAATCAAAACTTCAGATGTTTGTACTCTACCTGTTGATGACATTGATGGAAAAAGAAACCGCATCATTACTCTGTAGTTAAAAAGAATGTTGAGGTAAATCAGCCCATTAAGAATGACTATGATAAAACATGGCACATGAATGCTCCTTGTCCCTCTTCTACCAAATTTGTAAAACATACCTATACTATGTCCATGATGCAAATGCTCTGAAAACTTCGCAAGAGCGAAATGCAGAAAACTTTGTTTCCCTCCAAACTTATTATACTGTTTCTGTTTCACTGACCTTATTTCAGCATTTCCACAGAAGTTCTTGAGCATTTAAGTTAAATGTTTTTAAGTCTGACATATTTGAAGGGTTAAAAAGGATTAGAAGTATTAGAAAATGAAACATTTTGAGGGCATGTATATCAAATGACCTGTTACATGTAAATCCTAACATTTTATTTAAAGGTATTTCATATTCAAAACCTGAAAATTCTATTTTGCTTCAGTCTGGTAACTTTTTTTTTTTCCTCTATGGTGCCTGGACTGAACAATATTTTCAGTGGCACAATATTAGCACACACCTACCACTGGAATTCAGAAGCCCTGTAAATATATTTACTAAGCATCTCTTCAGGACTATTGCACCATATCTGGTAGTATGGTGCGTACTATATCTGCCAGAACTAGTTAATTTTAAAACCTTGCAGGGAAACAAAGCAACAAGTACATGTATAAATTAACAGATTTAGAGTTAGCGTTTGTGTTAGGGTTAAAATTAGTGCTAGGTTAGGATTAGGGTTGTAAGGTAAGGGTTATATTTTGGATTTATATTAGGGTTAGGGTAAAAGTTTGTTGCTGTTTTACCCAGAAGGCAGCTAAACACTACAAAGCCATCCATTCTGTTCCCCCTCCATTGGGATGGGGGAGAAATTTAGGAGGAAAAAGATATATATATATATTTGTGCATTGAGGTAAAAACTATTAACTTATAGAAAAGGAAGATAGAAAAGACAAAAAACAACAAAAAAAACACAACAACACAAAAAAAAAAAAACCCAAACAAACAACAACAAAAAAACCAGAACAATGATCACTGTAACTCTAATGTATCCACAATGCAACTGTTCATCACCTTTCTACCAAGGCCTAACAAGTCTCCAAGCAGTGGCTGCATGTCCTAGCTCCACCCTGCCTTGCCCTTCTGCTACAGTGGCCCCTCAGGGTCACTGAGGGGGTGAGGCACTGGCACAGGTTGCCCAGAGAGGTGATGGGAGTCCCATCCCTGGAGACTTTCAAGGCCTGGCTGGAGGGGGCTCTGAGCACTTGATCAAGCTGTGGACATCCCTGTTCATTGCAGAGAAGTTGGGCTAGATGACCCTTAAAAGTCTGTTCCAACTCTAAGGATTCTATGATTCTATGCTTCTGTGATTCTATTTTCAAGTTCCTTTATCAAAACGGAAAGCAGGACTGTGCGTTCTCCGCCGTGCAGAGCCCTGCGTCCAGCCAATGTACCCAAACGCGCGCCGTTATTTGCCACCAGGTGACTCAGCGCTGCCCCCCCTGCCCAGCTTCCAGGCGACGCAGCGCTAACGGCGCGCTGACGGTTTGGCTGTTGCTGAGCGACGGGCGAGTGCCCGGGGCCGCTCCGCGGGGAAGCAGCCGCTGCTTTTACCGCGAGGAGAAGGGGTGGGCCGCGCTGCGAGCCGTGCTGGGACGATTGCGGCCCGCGGGCCGGGCATGCCTGCACTTAATCCTAGCATTAACCCAGTGTTAACCTGGACGCCGCAAGAAGATAGGAAGAGTGTTTAGAGGCACCATTCTGAGTGAACTTCTGCATCTGTTCTCTGTTTCTGTTGCTTATGGTCTGGACCAGTACCTTGGCTTCTTCTGAGCACAAACAATAGGGATGCTTGACTGTTCCTAATCTGGGGATAGCTGCAAAAAGGCTCCAAGTACCCTAAATCAAGGGCAGCGCACGCATTAGAAGCTTATCAGAGGCCTCTAGAGCTTCCTCAAGCCCACATCCTTGTGGCTCACCTTACTGCCACCTTGCCTAATTGCAGTAGGAACTTAGAGGGTTGCCAGGCATTCCCCAGTATCTCCAGAAGATGCGGAATTTCCCAAAGCAGAGCCAAAGATTGCTATCCTCCCAGTGCCTTTGTGTGGCAAACAGGGGAGCCAGTAAATTCTTGTTAGGCGTATCAAAATGCGCCTGAGCACAGTTCTGTGCTCTAGAGGGCCAGATCCTAATCACTAACCTACCAGCCTGTGAGTGCCTCAGTGTAGAGTCCAAAGAACCAGCAAATACTTCTGAGGGACCTTGAAGTGCAGCAGAGTCCTGGGATTTTCGATGAATCTCCATTTGTCCTGAAGCCTGCAATGTGCTTTCAGTGAGACCCTCGGCCTGCAGCATCTTTCTGGTAGTCTGCTGGGACTTGCAGAGACTGATTTTGTTGCCCAGAACTGTCTTCTTCTTCTAGCACCGAGGTGAACTTTCAAGTGCTTCCCAGAGGTGTCAAAGGTCTTCAGGGTGAAGTTTTGCGCTCTATGTGACACTGGCTTTTAGCCCAGGGTGATGGATGAATGCTTTTCGGGATTTCAAAGGCCATCTGAGTACTCCATTCTTTTCCCGGGGGCTCTGGAATCCTGTGAATGCTTCTTACAGTGGTGAAAGTACAACAGAGCTGAATTCTGTGCTATCCATGATCTTCTCCGTGTGCTACTGGGTGGTGCAGGTCTTCCCAGTGCTTCTATGGGACATTCAAGGTAATGAATGAATAAGTCCTCCTCACAGGTGTCAAAATGTTGTGTGCAGTTCTGTGCTCTGTGTGTTCTATGCAAACCACAAACATACTAGCCTTGTGACCCAGTATGGGGTCCAGGGAACTGGTGAGTGCTTCTCTGGAGGTCTCAAAACACAGAGTACCAAGACTTTCTGTGAGTTTCTGTTTGTCCACACACCTGTGAACTGCTTTAGATAAAATCTGTGGTCACACAGTTTCTTCCAGTGATGCACTGATGGAACTGATAAGATCACTTGTGAGGAATTCAGGGAAAATAGTGAGCAGTTCTCAGAAATGTCAGAATGCATCTGAGCACAGTTCTGTGCTCTAGAGCTCCTAATTCTAACCACAAATTTGCTGGCCTGCAAGTACTTCAACGTGCAGTCCAGGAGACCAGTGAGTTCTTCTAAGGGATCTCAAAGAGCAGCAAAGTCCTGGGACTTTCTGTGAGTTTCCATTTTTCCAGGACTCTGAAAGTTACTTTTGATGAGATCAGTGGCCCCAGAGATGGTTTTGGTGAGGCTGGCAGGACTTGCAGTGAGTATAGTCATAACACAGTGAACAGTGAGTTTCCTTGTACAGCACCGAGGGTAAACCTGCAAGTGCTTCTCAACAGCATCAGAGTGCACCTGAGTTGACTTTCGTACTATCTATGGTCTTCCACATATGCTATTGCCTGGTGCGAATCCTCCCTTCGCCTTTGAGTGGCTTCTGGAGAAGCTGGTGTGTACTCCTCAGAGGTGTCAAAGGACTTCTGAATGCAGTCCTGTGCTGTTCTTAATGTTGTTTTTCAGTCTAGGGGAGTGGATGTGTGCTTTTCAGGGCTGTTGAAGGGCATCCAAGTCCTCCACTATTATTCTGGAATTTTAAGTCAGTGAGTGCTGACATGGTGAACCTGTGAATGTTTTTCTCGTGGTGAAAGCACCAGTAATTCTGTGTTCTCCTGCTGAGTGTGTTCCTGTGTGGTGTGGATCCTCCCAGTATGTTTGTGTGTTGTACACGGGAACAAGCAAATATTCCTCAGAAGTGTTGAATGGTTTCTGAGTGAAGTTCTGTGTTTCTGTGGTATGTCTTTAAACTTGATGGGAGATCTCATAAAGGTGAACTGACCCTAATGGGAAAAGTACTGATAGAAAATACTGCTAAAATGTCTGCTAAAACACTGACAATTGAAAATGCTTCCAATCTGAGAAGTGCTAGCCTGGGAACCAGGAGAATCCTTCAGAAACACATCTGGACTCTTGAGTTGCAGGTAAGTACCTAGTAACTGGTGACATCCTGAAGATATCAATTTCAAAAACTGGCAACTATAACAGGAACTCATCATCTGAAGAGGAGAAAATGGTCTAGAAATAGTAAAGTTTTGTCTAAGAGATTAAGGACACATATAATTTTTAATTTCATCTGCCTGACTCCAACTGCTGTGGCACAGTGCGAATTTGTTCATTATTAATTTGGTTCCACATCTGGGCTTTTTTTTTGTCTCTTCTGAGATTGCTTTTCCTAATTAGGCTCTTTGAGGTATTTTTGACTGCATCACACTCCTGGGGTCTGTTTGAGACACTTGGTAGTGGTAATTTTATGAAATAAATAAATATATGTATGTGTGTGTGTGTGTGCATAATCAGTCATAATTACAGTCTTGATATGTACAAATTATCATATACTGTGTTGTCTGTGCCCCATCCATACCTCCATCCTTAATCTATGAGGCTACTTGTGTGCACTGCTTCTGGCTGGGATAGAATAAGTTTTGTTCAGAATAGCACATATAGTGCTGTTTTGGATGTGTGGTGAAATCACTGTTGATAGCACAGCAATGTTTTAGGTGCTGCTAAATAGTATTTACACAGAATTGAGACATTTTCTGTTTCTCACACTGCCCAGAGCAGGCTGGCTATGCACAAGAAGATGAGAGATGACACAGCCAGGACAGCTTACCCAAAATGACCAAAGGGATATTCCAAACTGTATGGCATTATTTTCTGCAATGAAACTGCTGGAAAGAAGGAGTGGGATGCTTGGACTTCTCAAGTGACTCTTAGACATAATGAAGCTCTGCTTTCCTGGAAATGGCTGCCATCTCAAGTAGTGAATTAATTCCTCATTTTTCTTTTCTTACATGGATAGCTTTTACTTTATGTATTAATCTATCTTTTTCTCATGTGTTTTATAACTTTTGCCCTTCTAGTTCTCTTTTCCATCCTGGTGGGAGGGGAGTGAGCTGGAGACTGTGTGGGGTTAGCTGCCTACAAGGGTTAAACCACAACAGTCCTTTTGGTGTGAAGTATGGGTCTTGAAGTGTTTGAGATAGTGACAGATTTGACTGGAGTGTGCCAAACCAAATGTATAACTGTTTACAGCTTTTTAGCTACTAATTGACAGGCTCCTGAGCTGGACATAAGGCTTGTTTGTTGTATGGTAGATTATGGTCTAGTGCTTGTTACTGAATGCATTTTGTTTTTATTGTTTGCTATACACCTTATGATCTTAATTTGCTGTGTCTGGGAACATTCTCATTATAGCAATGGCCATGCATCCTGACTGGCAGATGGATAAGGCATTGCTACTCTTCCTTGCTGTACTGGACAGGCTGGAATTCCAGTGTGAACTTGAAACAAAGGGAATATGACCTGTGGCTGAGCCCACGTGGGAGCACATACATCCCAAAGTGTCTGTGACTGTGGATATGTCCACTCTGGAGCAGGTACAGTTTGCATTATCTACCGTCACAGATAAGGCCATGCTGGAACAGTATGAAGTGTCTGTGGCTGTGAGTAAGTCCACATCTTAGGAGATATATCTCTGAAAGGGCTGTGACTTACGGAAAAGGCCAAGACAGATCAGGTACACCCTGAAGCAACTGTGGCTAAATCCATGCTTCAGCATGTATACCCCTGAAGAGACTATGGCCCATGAATAAGTACATGCCAAAGCAAGTATACTTCAAAGAGTCTGTGGCCATGGATAAGTCCATGACAGAGTAGATAGACCTCTGAAAGGACTGCGGCTCATGGATAAGTCTATGCCAAAGCAGGTACGCATCTACGGGGTTGTGACCTGTGGACAAGCCCACTAAGAGCAGGGGAAAGGGAGAATTTTATCACAGTGTTAAACCCTATGGCCTGATCCAAAGGGATAATGTGTGGAGGTTTTAATGGGTATACATTTAAACTGTTGTAACTCATTATTTGAGTTGCATGTTACAAGAAATACTAGAGCAGGAACCACTCAAACCATCAGAGGAGAAACCTCACAAGAAGCTGTGCAAGTACAACATTGGCCTAACCTGAACCAGCTGTGGAGTTCAGTAACTCCAGGCAATACTCTCCTGTCCTGAATGATCACCAAGAAACAGAACCCAAGTTATGGACTAAATAAACTTAGTAGACATTTTATGGACATTTTACAGATGTAGTCCATAATCTTTTTAGATTATGGGACCCAGCCCAGTGCCCAGGGATCCAAGGTCTCTGCCTAGGCTAGGGGATGGAGCTGCTGCTTTCCCCTTTGCGTGTTCAATCAGTAGCAAAGCTGAGCACATATCCCGGGGAAACATAGACACACACAGGGACAAGACACTGACACAACCGGTCACACAGCATGCACCAACCAAGGACTGCCTTCAACAGAGTTCATATAAAACATAGACATAGATAGCCAAGACCCCTTCTTCTTCTCTGACTGGTAAAGACAGGTGGTCACTAGTGAAGGCACATACACACACTGTCCAGGTAGGAGTGCTAACAAAAAAAAAATTATAGATCCTTCAGGCACATCTGCCTGTGTCAGTCCCTCTGTCTGTCCAGTACTGGCACCAATTTTCAATCACACACACATAGTTCTCACCAGTAGCCGACATGCAGTCTTTGCAGCACGTGCACACACATGCACACACACAAGAGAGAGACAGAGTGCTTATACTTGGGAGGGAATTTAGAATAGATTTAATGATAAAAAATAAAATAGGACAGACTATGATGATAAGTTGCAGGGCTTGGCCAAACGAGCTTACTGATTGGCTGCATTTAACATGCTACACTGCTTTTCTACACTCTCCCAGTCTGAGGGCCCTGTATTTCACAGTCTTATCAGTTACAACGTTCATCCTTCCTAGAAATGGCACCTGTAGCTTGCTAGCTCACCAGTTAGTGTGACTGGGAGGTTTGTTTCTTGTGATCGTCTTGCACCTTAGAAGTTCACCATCAGTTACCCCAGCTGGTGAAAACATTCCTACATTCATATCTGCTCTCATAAATTAGTGTGAATGACCAGACTTGGTTTCCATCACTTCCTCCCTTTATTATCCCTTGTTGCCTCAGAAAAATACCCTTGACCAGATACATTTAAAAAAACGGACACTCTTCTACGTAGCCTTACACTATCCACCCCTCTGGCATGCATGAAATGCACAGATTAGAACAGCGGAAATCCATCTGAGCCAGAGAGAAAGTTTCCTTCCCAAGGGCATGAAAACCCTGAGATACCTTGGATGACAATGAGGTGATTTCCTACTGCTATTACTTTATGAACTGCTCTGATCCAGGTATCTGAGCAACCTGCAACAGTCTGGGACAAGCCTGGCTGTAAGAAGAGAAGATATTGGTGACTCTGGAGAATGATGGATGTCTGAAAAGCTCTCACACACACACACATAAGAAAAAAAGATAAAGTTAAGACACAGTGGTGTAAGATTCATGTTTATTTGCATTGCACCAGGGAAAGGATGTAGGATCTCTGCATTCCTAAGCGAAGTTCTTCATCATCAGGGTAGATTTAGGATTATAGATTGAAATCAGATGGAAAATATTCAGGAGTCCTATAATTCAAGGAAGAGGATTGAAAAAAAACAGTGATAGTCAAAGATTTTCTTTCTCCCTAACACTCTCTTGTCTTAGGCTGCAGAGACAGTCAAGGCCAAGGGCTGCTTCCCTGGGCTGGAAGGAATTCTGCTTTTCTACTATCCTCCAAAGCCTAGAAAAAGGGTAATTTCCTTCCAGCTCCCTTTGTGATAAAGTTCCATTATTTTAATTTTTTTTTTGTACTTACTTGGGTGACTTGTGCCTCAAAACAGTTCTGTAAGGGAGAAAGAGTTGTGTCAGTGCTGAAAATACTGTGTGCAGCTAATACTCTTAGTTAAATTGGGTAATCCAGCTCCAGCATGATCACCCCTTCATTCCACAAAGTCATGAATGAGCTCAGGAAGATGATCCCCTTTGCAGAACCTTGGGGTACCTTGCAGTCATGACGCATTACAGTGCGGCTTGGATATATTAAGAAGAGCTGATGGGGCCAACCAATAGATTTTTACTTTTTTTTTCTACACCAAGGAGGAAACAATTGATCCTGGGAAAGTCTGAGGCTAAATGGTAAAGAAGAACTCATCAAAATGAAAAATTTAGCAGAGATCATGGAGATGATGGAGGTATGAGACTAGTGTTGATAACATTCCCTGCTAAAATTTCCATTTTTTATCTTTCAAAGACTCGCCATCTTATTTAACAATGATAGCAGTTTCTTGCAATCTTAAATAAAATAAAATGGACATACTCATCCCATTATCATTGAAGCCCTGGTCACCGACCCCATCAAAGCCGCCACGGTTCTGCAAGAAAAACACAGCTGTAGTGGGGCTGCCCAGGAGCTCCTGGTGCTCTTTGTCCCATGTAGTGAAAAGCAGAGACAACCCAGGAGCTGTTTGTGTGGAGTGGTGAGGAGAGAAGGGCTGTCTGAGTGTGGAAATACTCACCCCTAGGGTATCCTGAGGATCCTGAGAAGTTGAGAGAACAGGGTGTTATGAGAATCCTTTGCTACCAACACAGCGTCTGTCCCCTTTATACAGTGCCTACCCCTCCCAGATTGTCCAGGACCCTGGGACTGGGCAGAGAAAGCTTATGTGGGGAGTTATGTCTGTGTGGAGATACTTAAGGGAAGAAGGGGTGTAGACCCTGTGGACAAGAGTTGGACCAAGACAGAAGATGGTCCCGAAGTCCACTCAATTCTTTCCCAGGCCCAATCCAAACTGTGGCAGCAGACAGAGCTCAGACCAGGGCTGACTCCTCAGGGCTGGGATGCTCATGGTTTTCTTCCCCCATTCCCAACCTTGGGAGTACTGGGAAAGGGCAACCGTCTGTTAGTTCATTTTGCAATGGAAGTTGTGATCTGTTGCAATACTCACATAGATGATGGGGGGTTTGAAGCCATTCTACAGTAGAGAAGGTGGAGAGAGAGAAAGAAAGAGAGAGATATCTGTGAGTGCTAGAGATTCTGTGAGGGCAGGGGATATGGGGAAGGAGCCACTGAAAGTGCAGGACATTAAGTGAGTAACTAGACAAACCCAAGTCCTGGTGGACTGGCCCTTTCCAGATACACAGCATCTGCCCTGAGATATCAGCTGGGCTTTATACAACAACTCTCCACTGCAATAAGTGGGTTGCAATAGCAAGAGTAGTGCTGTTTTCCTTTCTTATTTGTACTGATGTGGACAAAAAAGTGCACAGAACAAGTGTGAGCTCCAAGGATAAGGAGATGACACTGTAATGGGGTAGATGCAGCAGCGTCTGCATCCAAATTCTGATACCTTCAAACCTACATTCCCTCCCTCATGTGCCAGTGCTACATGATATTCCCCATCTTCCAATACACTAACCATGCACCTGAGTCATAATAATTTGTGTTCCTCTTTCATCCCAATTCTTCCCATCTCTTCATTCTCCTTTTCCAGTGTTCCCTAAGTGCTCTGCTTTGAGCAGTTGTATAGTTGTGTCCTCATCTTCATGTATTTCTGAGTTTGCAGTATCTCACAGTACTCTTCCTTCCTCTTTCCTCATGTCCCATCCACAGTTTCAGAGTTTGTCCCACACCTCACTGCTTCACAATTCCTACCATGCTTTCAGTGTTCCAGGCCTTGTCTTTGACACTTATTTCCTCAATTTTACAGTAAGATTAACTCCTAGCATCTTCCAGGGCCTCCAGAATCAGACATCTTTTGCTGAAGCCAGAAGCACCCACTGCATGAATTGTGTACAAAAAAGTACACTTGAGTTCTCTCAGCTCCTATCACCTCCCAGTTCCCTGTATCCTCAGAACAAGCAAAGTGAAGGGGGCAGAAGTCAACCTTACTCTATCAATTTACAAAGGGGACTATGGATAGTGCAGAGACAAACTTCTCAGAAAGGCTCTGTAAAGGGCAGAAGGACAACTAGAACAAGTTGGGATGGCTTGGAAATCCCACTGTGAAGAAGGGACTACTCTTTTCTAGAGGAATGGCATAGTACTGGTGGCACCGGACGAAGAGGAAGGAATGGATCTACATTTAGTGAGACATCTGACAATGGCCTTGCGCAGGACCTGGCCAGTGTGCAAAAAGTTAAGGGGAAATCCTTACCCCACACAGAAGAGAGAATGGATATTCTGTGGGCTCCATCCCCCAGACTCATCCTCAATTACCCCAGAGAGTGCCTCAATTCTTACCCCATTATCATTGAAGCTCTGGCCACCGACCCCATCAAAGCCGCCACGGTTCTGCAAGAAAAACACAGCTGTAGCGGGGCTGCCCAGGAGCTCCTGGTGCTCTTTGTCCCATGTAGTGAAAAGCAGAGACAACCCAGGAGCTGTTTGTGTGGAGTGGTGAGGAGAGAAGGGCTGTCTGAGTGTGGAAATACTCACCCCTAGGGTACCCTGAGGATCCTGAGAAGTTGAGAGAACAGGGTGTTACAAGAATCCTACTTTGCTACCACCACAATGTCTATCCCCTTTGTACATTCCTGACCCCTTCCATATTGAAAAGCAAAGAGCAACTGCCCGATAATTCCAGTTGCAATTGAAGTTGTTGTCTGTTGCAATACTCACATAGATGACAGGGGTTTCATAGCCGTTCTAGAAGCAGAGAAAGTGGAGACAGAGAGAGAAAGAGGGAGAGAGAGGAGAGATATCTGTGAGTGTTTATGCATTTTCCTGAGTGTCTCTTGGGGCTATAATGTTGGATACTTCTGGAATCCATCTTCTTCCCAAGTTTCCCTGGCTCAATCCACCTTTTGTCTCTCATCTTACGTGATTGATCACCCTGGCTTTCAGAGACACGTTCTGTCCCCTCCTCCATGGTTTGACCCATATCTCTCCATACTCACCCCATTGTTGAAGCCACCACCTTCACCTTGGTTCCAGCTAATGCCATTTTGGTCCTGAAAGAAATACACACACTCTATAGCTGTAGTCCTGTCATGACTAGAACTAGGAACCCTCAGAACCAGATGGATAGTATGAGGAATAAGGTCCCCCAAGCGCTCCGAGTTCTAGGACCCACTGCAGTTGTAACCAGGATGCTCTTAGTCCCTTGACAGCCTCCTCCCCATCATGGTCCTTTTGCATTTCTACTAACCGTTTCCATATACCCTGAATTACCCAGCCCCTCCAATTTTTCCTACCAGGGGAGCTGCCTCCGTGCCTCCGAGCACTAGGAGACAAACAGCCAGGACTGCAACACAGATCTGTCCCTTCATGGCTTCTTCCTTCCAACAGAGTACTCAGTACTTCAGGCTGGGGCAATGCACAATGCTGAGCCTGGGGCTAGATTTATAGGGCACAGTCAGATCTTGCCACATCAGCCTTGCCTGAGCCAGCCCTGATATCCTGACCAAGCCCATGTTTTTCCTGCTATCACGCGCCCCTTCTTTGGCTTATCACTGCCTCCTAATCTCCCTCCACCACTCCTTTTTGTTGGACAATACCTTTGTTTTGATCTTTCAAGAGGGATGTCTGCAGTTTCACACCCAAACTCCAGCTTAGATCTATCTTTGATATTAAATCAGTTTGTTTGAGCTCTGGCATAGTGCAGTTAGGAAATTCTCCCCAGATGAGGAAACATCCCGATTCCTGGCCCCAGCTCCTGTCCCACAGCTGCCTGATTCCACTGGCAAAGGATTTGTTGGTGGTACCTTGTCACTCCTTGGGATATCCACAGCATTCCTGTAGTGCTGTGTTCTGACTGTTTGTTTTTAGTAAGTCTCCCAGGCTCAAGATGAACCTACATATTCAGATTTAGCTCTATCCTCCTCCCTCTCTGGGAGATGTCTCCTTTGTGCCACGTTTCCCTAGGCCTTTGCTTCAGGAGGAGGCCAGAGAATGACTTTCCAACAACCTTGGTTGTTTTGGCAAAGGCCATTACCAGCACTGACTTTCATCAGTTTTCAGACATAATGAACCTGGCAGTGGTTTTGGCAATGACTTTGAGCATGGCCTGGACTGGCCAGGACTGGCAGAAAGGACAAAAGTATCTCCAATAAATATTTGCCGATGTTATCAAACAAGGTGCCTATTCAGAGAGAAAGCTGCACCCAGAATGGCCCAGAGGCCTCATGGTAATTTCATGGTAATAGGAGTGTTTCTGCAGTGGGCACCCTGGAGCTGAAGGTTTGAAACTTTCCGTTCCCCCATCCCAATAGACTGGGCAAAGCTGAGACTAGCATTCCAGGAGGCAGCTCAGGAAAGTTCTGAGGTGTGTTGGGGCAACGCACTACCTCCGGTCAGAATGGTGCCCTTTGGCAACAAATGACCATCCCTGGGGCTCTGATAGTGGGAATGGAGCTGTCACAGCCAAGAAGGGGATGGTCTCCCACCCTGCTCCACACTAGGAGCTCCACAGCTGTGGACTGGGACCAGTTTGTGTCCCCAGGACGAGAGAGATGTCTTCAGAGGTCTTGGAGATGGTGTGAGCTGGAACACAGGGCAGGTGCAGAGAGGCTGTGTTCTGGGTTTGTGCAGCCAGGAAGCAAGCATCAGCTGCAGCCTCTCTTTCCTCGGACAGAGCTGAGAAGGGGTTAGAGACAGACTTGGAAGTGCGCAGCAAAGGACTGAAAGTTGATAGGCACAAGCTGGGATTGGAGTTATCCTACTAGGGCAGACAGACAACCCATTTGCCAGAGATGTGTGGCAGCCCTGGGACAGGGCTTGGTAAGCGAGAGACTGGTTTGTACCTGGGAACATTTTTCAAACTGCCCTCACCCTGTCCACTGGAGACTTGTTCCCACCCTGCATGGCCCACCCTGCATGGCCCAGAATGGCCCATTGGAGTGTTTCTGCAGTGTGCAGCCTGTGTTTGGAGGTTTACAGCTTTCCATCCCCCCAGTCCAGTGATCCAGGAAGGGAAAGGATTATCTCTCTGAGTCCTGGTTGGATTTCCTGTTTTTCAAATTATGCACACTGGGGAATTGAGGTCAGAGCAGGATCTTCCTAAAGGATAGGGTGTAGTGTAAGGCTTAATAGTAATTAGAGCAATTTAATCTCTTTCAGGCATGGTCTGTACTGTTGCAGCACCTGTATTGGTATGAACCATTGTGCATCAGAACACAAAGAATTTTCTGTTCCATGGGAGTAACTGCCCTATCTCTCAGCTGAATGGATGTCAAGCATGTGGCCAAAGCAACTGTGAGAGTACTGACCGTTAACCCTTCTCCTAAAACTGAAGTTCTCTCTCCTCTTGAAGCAAGGATAAGAACCTAGGTGTCCAAATCCTTAGATCTATTTGAAGAGAGTACCAAGGCATTTTGCCTTCATCTTGCCAGTGTACCTAGTGATTAGAGGCAGACAAAAATTCATCCTTCTTGTTGGATAGGAAGAACTTGGTTTTCATTGTGATGATTAATAACCATTAATTCCTTTTGAAGTTCCCTTGATCGCAGAGGTGAAATGCCATTGTTCCCTGTCCCAGTGGAGGAGCCATGCCTGAGTCATGTTTGTAGGTTAAATGGGGAACTGTGATGAAGTCCTGTAAATGGACTTCTTTTCACAGGAGAGTCCGCAGTCCTAGAGGTTCTTCTCACAACAGAAATGGGAGAACCAGTAATTTTTCAGCCTCTTTTCAGCTTGATGCAGGTGAAAAAGATGTTGTCCCTGCAAGGAGGGGAGAAGGGAGGAATCAAGGAATGATAGGTTATCCTACGTTGGAAGGGACCCTGTCATAGTTTTATGGTTTTTATTATCAGTATTCCACATTATAACATCATGTAGTGCACTGGGATTTAAAGAGTTAATGCTCCAGTTCCATAGACTGCTCATTTTCTGGGTACCTGGTTCTCAGAAGGGATGAACTACATATCCCTGAGGACTTTGCGTTCAGAGGGAAAGACAAAACTCCTCACAAGCCATGAGACGCTCTCTTTTTTCACTGTCTGGGAGAGCGTTTTAACCCACCATTCTGCCTTCAATTCTTAGAGTAAGCCGTCGGTTTGGGACACTCTCTCTCATTTTATTTGATTTATTAGCCCCAATTCAAATTATATTGTATTATATTGTGTTATCTTGCATTCTGGTATCATCTTTAGTAAATTAACTTTCCTCCTCAGATCATTGCCGCTGTTCTGCTTTTAGGCAGAACATCCTATCTACCTCCCATCTTCCTGCCCTTTCCCCTTTTCTTTTTTCCCCTTTCCCGGGGCTTGGGTCTGTGGGTCCCCTGCCCCACTGGTCACAGAACTGGGCCAAACTGGCCCATAAACCATCAACAACGCCCTCCTCCCCTCCCTTTTTTTTGGGCCGGTGTGCCTGTGGGCCTGCTGTCCCCCTGTCACGGACACAGATAGATCTAGAGATAACTCCGTGACAGACCCATTAGGATCATGGAGTCCAACTCCTGTCTCCACATAGGACCACTCAAAAATCAGATCATATATCTGACAGAATTGTCCAGACACTGCTTGAACACCAGCAAGTTCAGTGCCATGACTACTTCCCTGGGAAGCCTGTTCCAGGGCCCGATCACACTCTGGTGAAGAATGTCTTCTTAACACGCAGCTTGACCCTCCCCTGGCACAGCCCCGTGCTGTTCCCTCAAGTGCTTTCATTGCCACCAGAGAGAGGAGATCAGTGCCCACCCCCCTGCTCCTGCTTGTGAGGAAGCCATAGGCCGCAGTGAGATCTCCCCTCTGTGTCCTCTTCTCTGGGCTGAACAAACCAAAGGACTTCAGCACTCCTAGTACATCTTCACTTCTGGACCTTTCATCATCTTTGTAGCCCTCCTTTGGACACTCTTTAATAGTTTACTGCCCTTTTTGTACTGTGGCACCCAAATCTGCACACAGATGAGGCTGCACCAGTGTGGAGTGTAGAGCAGGACAATCGCTTCCCTTGACCAGCTAGCAATGCCATGCTTGATACACTCTGGGATATGGTTGGATTGGGAGCCAGGATGACTGTATTCTCACCTCAGCTTGGAGAAGAAAATAGGAAGGGACTAGGAAGCCAGATGTTCATAGGAGCATGACTTGATCTGCTGGCCAAAACCTACAAGCCCACACAGATGAAACACAGATTTGACCATATCCATATCCACTCTGACATTCACAAGAGTTCCCATGTTCTCTTACCACTCTGAGAGATGTACTCTCAGGTGACTATAGGAGGAGGACGAAAAAGAGGAAGAGCAAATACAGGGCCCAGAGTTTCGCCTCCATGGTTAACTCAGTGCAGGGCTGATGGGAACCAGAACTTTGGAAAGATGGCCACACTGGATCCGTCCTCTAAACTGACAGGGAACAGTTTGACCCTTGTCTAATGTGCTGGGCACTTGACATAGGCTCAGAGTGTATCATATATGTAAGCAGAGAGGTTTGTACCTGGAGAGGAAGGAGGGATAGGGGTTGTGTTATTATGTATGTAAGAAATTATGTGTTTGTTTATATGTATACCTGATGTAGGCCTGATATGCCTACCTGATGCTCTATAAATGTTGTAGTCGAATTGCAATAAATTAAGCACTACGCGATAACCATATTGGTACAGCGGGTGACTTCGGCGTGCGCGTTGCGACAAGTGGCGCCCGAACAGATCCGAGAGGATTCTGGTCCCTCGCTGAACGGGGACAACGGTGGCTTGATGCAGGGGGTGACCACTGACCGACCTCAGAGCTGTTGAGAGACAGGACCGGAGGTGCAACGACACGGGCCCAGCCAGGGCAAAGGGGTCGCTCCCCTAGGCGGCTGGGAGAGAATGGAGAAAAGTTCAGCGGTGGGACTCCTTCTCGCTATTCTCTCTATGAGAGGTGAGGCAGTCCGATTAAAGGACTTGGAGCAGTTGCTGAGCTGGGCTAAGGCTCAGGGCTGCGTGAAAGACGTGGAGCTGGTATTCTCCACAGCGGAGTGGAAGGTGGTGGGCGATAAGTTGCGGGCAGCCACCCTGGATGGTTTTAAGGACTATAAGAAGTTAGGAGTTACGTGGAGGATGGTGATTAATGCACTTAAGAGTATGAAGGAAGAGTGCAGGGTAGCTATGGCGGCGGCGAGGTTGCTACAGCTAGACCTTGAGGAGGGTTCGAGTGAGCCGCCTGACAAAGGGAAAGTATCATGACTGTTTGAGTCAGTTTTGCTTGGGAACTATGGGGAGCTCTCTAACGAAGGAGCAACAAGTAAATCTCGAAGTATTACACAGAATTTTAAAGTTTCAGAATCGAACTGTATCTACCTCAGCATTAGTTACTTTTCTTAAATGGATAAGCAAAAACGCCCCTGAGTTTTCGAAATCTGGGTTTTCTTTTGATGAGGCAGTTTGGGACAGAATTGGCATAGGACTCTGGGATGCTGAAATCACTGCAG